>NW_007733803.1:80901-103025 GCF_000696425.1 Galeopterus variegatus
GCGCAGCCACGCTTCCCAAGCGGCGCACTAGCGCAGTGCGCCACTGGGCCGGCCCAGAAAACCTATTCTTGATAGGGACATCAGCATAGTTAATAACTTTCAAATAATATCTTCTGGTAATGCTTCAGAATACAGAGCTAGTATAAATAAATAAAATATATCCATTTTAGAGTCTCTTAAAATAAATCAACCCCCAACAAAGAAAGCATACCTAAAAATAGATACAATCAGAGATGGAGATGGTGATAGACAAAGAAACACAGACAAAGGTAGAGATACAGTTGGTTTTCACTTGTGGAAGACTTGTCCTTCAAAAACATTTGAAGATGTTTGCAGGCATTTGGGGGGTCACAACTGGAGCCTGGGTGCTACTGGCTTCTAAATGTTAGAGCCCGAGGGTGCTGCTAAATGCCCTACTGTGTTAAGGAAACGAAAAATTTCAACAAGGCCAAGGTTGACAAATCTTGATTATACAGGTATAGATATAGAAACAGGTAAAGGTATAGGGAGGGAGGGAAGGAGAAAAAGAAAGAGAGAGAGAGAGAGAGANAGCTCAACCAGTCAACTACACTACAACATTCCCTTAATTTTTATGTTTGTAATTTATCTCTCCATCATGGAAGGCAAATCCTTTAACTGTTATGTTCATAAATGTTTATTCAGCATGTAGATTTGTGACTGGTATGTAGAGGGTGATATAATTAGAGATAATTATATGTAGAACCTATTTGTGCTTGCTATTCTTTCTAAATGCAGAGTAAAGTTTGATGTTTATAAAATAATTTATCAAAATCACATTGTGCATAAACTTTAACACAAAATATTGGATAATTTCTTCCATGTTCTTTGTAGGGCGTATTTTATGTCCTTGTTCCTCAAGCTATAGATCAAAGGATTCAACGTGGGTATAACCAGGGTGTAAAATACAGAAGCCAGTTTATCAGTGTCAGAAGAGTGACTGGACTTGGGCTGCACATACATGTATATCAAAGTCCCATAGAATGCTATGACCACAGTCAGGTGGGATCCACAGGTGGAGAAAGCTTTTTGCCTAGATTCAGCAGAGTTCATCCTGATAATGGCTATGAGGATGAGCAGGTAAGACACAACACCTATATAAAGGGATGAAATTGAATTAAAAGCTGAAAAGACAAGAATTATCAATTCAAGCTCATGCGCGTTAGAGCAGAGCAAAGATAATAAGGGGATACAGTCACAGTAGAAATGACGAAGGACATTGTACCCACAAAAGGATGAAGTGAAAATCTTTATTGTAACTAAAAGAGAAAGAAACGTGCTGTAGAGATAGGGTATTGCCACCAGCACCCGGCATACTCTCTGTGACATGATGACTGTGTAGAGCAGAGGGTTATATATGGCCACATAGCGGTCGTAGGACATTGCTGAGAGAATATAAAGTTCACTAACAATAAAAATGATGTAGAAAGCTCCTTGCATGGCTCAGAGATGATAGGAGATTGTATTCTGATCTACAACAAAATTTACTAATATTTTGGGTCCTACAGTTGTTGAATAACCAAGATCAGAGACAGCCAGATATCTGAGAAAGTAGTACATGGGGGTTTTCAGCCTGGAGTCCACCTTGGTGAGGATTATAATGCCCAAGTTGCCGATCACTGATATTATGTAGATGATGAGGAACAGCCCAAATAATGGAGCCTGCAGCTCAGGGCAATCACTGATGCCCAACAGAATGAATTCATTCCCCACTGTAAGGTTGTGTTTTTCCATCCAGGTGTATCAGAAAACCTATTCTTGATAGAGACATCAGCATAGTTAATAGCTTTCAAATAATATCATCTGGTAACGCTTCAGAATACAGAGCTAGTATAAATAAATAAAATATTTAGAGTCTCTTAAAATAAATCAACCCCCCACAAAGAAAACAGACCTAAAAATAGATAAAATCAGAGATAGTGATGGTGATCGACAAAGAAACGCAGACACAGGTAGAGATACAGTTGTTTTTCAGTTGTGGAAGACTTGTTCTCCAAAAAACATTTGAAGATGTTTGCAGGCATTTTGGAGGTCACAACTGGGAGCCTGGGTGCTACTCTAATTGTTGGAGTCCAAGGGTGCTGCTAAATGCCCTACTATATTAAGGAAACCATTCCACAACAAAGAATTATTCAGCCAAAAATTTCAATATGGCCAAGGTTAACAAATCGTGATCATATAGGTATAGATATAGAAACAGGTATAGGTATAGGTATAGATAAGTGAGAGAGAGGGGGGGAGAGAGAGAGAAAAAGCAAAGGTGAAAATATGGTTGTAACTTTAGGTGTTAGGTGTGTAGATGATTGTTCAAGTTTTCTGCTTGTCTTCTGTGTAATGAAAATTACATAAGTACATTAGCTTGGTCTGATGAGTTTATTTAGATCGAAGAGCTTGGTGTGATGAGTTTAATTAGATCGATGGTCTTGGTCTGATGAGTTTACTAAGATTGATTAGCTTGCTCTGATGAGTTTACTTAGATCCATGAGCTTGGTCTGATGAGTTTACTTAGATCAATTAGCTCTGTCCGATGATTTTACTTAGATTGATTAGCTTGGACTGATGAGTTTACTTAGATCGATGAGCTTGGTCTGATGAGTTTACTTAGATCGAAGAGCTTGATCTGATGAGTTTACTTAGTTTCATGAGCTTGGTCTGATGAATTAACTTAGATCAATTACCTCTGTCCGACGAGTGTACTTAGATCGATTATCTTGGTCTGATGAGTTTACTTAGATGGAGAGAGAGAGAGAGAGAGAAATATAGCGAAAGCAAAATATGGTAGTAACTTTACGTGTTAGGTGTATAGATGATTATTCAAGTTTTCTGCTGTCCTCTATGCAATGAAAATTACGTAAGTACATTCACATAATTACAGTCACATAAGATGATATGATACATATATTTATTGCTTAATAACATTTTAAAACTCATATTACAATCATGTGTGTAAATCTTTAGACCGCCTTCACATTACACATAGTCCTATGAAATCCCTTATGCCTACAGGTGGTATAGGAGGAAACAATTACCACACTTGAGAGATATTGGACAGAAAATGATAAATAAGAAAATTCTAACAAATCATAGTAGAGATTATTTATTTTTGTTCAGGGAAACATCCCAGGAAATATACACATGTAGATATAGTTTCTGCCATACCTACATTTGTGATATATTCAAAGGAGTATTGGGACAAATTATATAAATCATCTTAATCTCTTTATCTGCATCAACCAAATCAGCTCTTCACTGTAGTGTTCTTAAGAAACTTTAGATACAGTGAAATGTTTTAATGTATTTGTGGTAACTAGAATTATTCCTTAAATATCAAGTACATGGTGAGCTTTCTGTTGTATTTTATTTTGTTTTGTTTTAATTGAAGACAATGTGTCACCTGAAATGGGTATTCTTTATGTAATACATATAAATTATTCATGTGTGAGTTAACTTCTTTGTGGGGACTGTGGTAACTATTTGATAGAATAATGTGTTATCCAGGTAGCTGACCCCAGTACCTGACTTCCCCCAACTTCATAGCTTAATTGGATTGTCAACATGCTGATTTTGGGATAAATTATCTCCTATCTTATTAAAAATATTTAACATAAATTTACCTAAAATCTAAAGTATATCCTCATCCCCTAGGCATTTATGTTATAGTTAACATATATACTAAATTGTTGGTAACACATCAGATATGTTTTGTAATGGAAGGATGCAGGAAACTGAGCAGATTGGGAGAAAGTGAGGTCACTGGAATTGGTTTTCTGTACTGAATTTTCACAAAAATTCTTTTCAAATAAATATATCCATTACCTTAGAGAAAGAAATAGATTTTATTTTTTTTTATTTTTTTTTAATTTTTTATTTTGTCAATATACAATGTATATGATTATTATGGCCCACCAAGAAATAGATTTTAAATTGTTCTATGCATAAAAACAATCTGACAAGATAAAATATACTGACAACTCTATATGTGTGTATGTGTGTGTGTGTATTATACATATATATACATGGATTTTGAGATGCTATTTTGTTTGTCTGCAAATAAGGCCAAAATAACTCATTCACACTATGATTTGTAATATTAGATAATGTTGAAAACTGAGGTATAAAATAATGTATATAAATATCCCTACTATGCCACTATTTAAAGAAAAAAAAAATACCAGAGTAGAAAGAGGATGGCAGGCAAAAAAAAAAAAAGGATAGTAGCTACAAAAAATTGTGAACATCAATGAATGCTTCCTCAAAAAGAAAAAAAAATAGAATTGATTCTCAGTATGAGGAAAATATTACTTTCACGAGACTCTGAGTGATCTATTAGAAAGCAAAAAGAAGAAAAGGATTTTATAGCTCTAAGCTGTGAAAGTACTTACAGGAAATCCCGCTTATCTAACATAAAGCACTGCTCATAAGGCTGTGAGCTTTTGATATCCTACCCTGTCACCATCCATGTATCTTTCTTATGTCAGAAACATTGAGTCACAATTGGAAAAAATATATATTTTAATGGGTGTAATAAGAACAATATAAGTCTTGTTTAGTAGCTATGATAAAAGGCTAAAGGAAAAATTTACATTGGTAAGTATTGATTTTTTCTATAAGACAAATAAGGAAGAAGAGCTTTTCCCCACCAGTTTTAGAGTTCTATGGAAAGTATTAAATTAATCTTTCATAGTTTAGTTTCTGGGTTTATTACCTGGTTTTTCAGAGAGTTCTGTCTGCTTTCTGTCAGAATCCACTGGAAACTGAACATGATGTTCACTGTACCATCACTATCCAAGGTACTTAAAAGACTCCTAACCTCCAAATCTTGCTTTCAGTATCTCAGTGTGATGTATAACCCCCCCCCTTTTTTTCTCATCAAGATATCAGAAAAAAAATCCACAATTATTCATTTTTTAAATATTTATTAATTATTATGATATTTTTGAGAAGACTTCTTGAAGAGCCTTGAGTTACCAAAATGACTAAGAATTTGGAAAAATATCAAATTGGAGACTGAATACTTGAAAATTCATAATTCTACTAAATGTATATTTTTAGTTCCTTAATTTTTAGTTAGGTTTTATTTACTTTTATTTTGGCCTATTGTCCATGTAATTAAATGTTTATAAGAAACATAAATACTACATAAGCCATGTAATGATGACATATCAAAGTGCTTATTAGCATTTGTAAAAATATTTGAAAATTAATCTGAAGAAAAACAAGAGCAGTCCTCTTCTGCTCAGGTATTATCAAGTTCTTGATCGCACACAAAAGTGAATCAGACATTCCGGTATCTTCCCATGGCTTTGCCATGGAATAAAAGAGTTGTCTTGCATATGCCACTGGAACTTTAGATATTTGGGTATTGGCAACATAAGGCATCATGTGAAACATAAATATTCTGTTTTTACCTGCAATGAAGCCTCTTTCTTGACTGGCCTACGTGATCTTCAACATAAGATAGTGAGAGCAGGGCCGGCCCGGTGGCGCACTGTGCTAGTGCGCCGCTTGGGAAGCGTGGAGGCGCTCCCGCCGAGGGTTCAGATCCCACATACAGACCGGTTCCCGCTCACTGGCTGAGTGAGGCACAGGGGCAACACCGAGGGTTGCGATCCCATTGCCGGTCCCGGTCCGGTACGGGGGTGACACTGAGGGTTGCGATCCGTTGCCGGACACAGAAAAAGACAAAAAAAAAAAAAAAATAGTGAGAGCAATTTATACATTTGTTCCCACCCTTTCAGATTCTCCCTGAGGAAATGCAAGCAATTTGTTGATCACCCCGGAAGCATTTGGAAACTTATCAAGAATGCAGCGGACTGCTTATTAATTGCCCAGATTAATTTCTAGTCACCATAAATGAGATTTGTATGTTTGTTTGCTTATTGAATTCCTACCTTTTATTCTTGATTAGTTTTTTTCTTCTTTTTTCTTTTTTCTTCATTATGATGTTTAACTTTTTATGTATACATTTGGCTACGCTATTCGTTCCAGTTGTTTCGTCAATCATCAGTCTGTTTGTTATTGTGCTGGCATTTTTAAAGATGTAATAAAAGTTTAAATTGGTAGACTTTGAGTTCAGCTGATGGCCCTTCAGAGAGTGGATGGGCTTCATCCAATTAGTTTAAGGGCTTGAGATCAAAGACTAAAGTCTCCCAAAGAAGAAGAGATTCTTCCCGCAGTTGAGACAATGAAATTCTTCCTGAGTTTCCGACCTTTGTACTCAGGAGTCCAGCCTTAACTCTTGCCTGAATCTCCAGGCTGCCAGCCTGTCCCCTGGGTTTCTGTCCTGCCAGCCCCCATGATAACATAAACCAAACCCTTAAAATCTTATGTATTTATACATACATGTGACCACAGAAAGAGTAATTCGTTGTTCATATCTTTCCACTCATTTCATAATGAATTGTCATCATCTGTCTGTTTAGGATTCTCTTTTGTTATTTGCCTTAGTAGTATTTCAATATTTCTTTTTTCCATAATGTGTAACACCCACTCCTCTTATTCATTGTTGCCCACCTGGATACATATTCTACTGTGCTTTATATAAACTTTGCATTCTTAGTATATCTGACTAAAATGTATGTTTACGTGCATTGTTGTACTATGCATTTGTTATTGTGCTGTAAATGTAGTGTTGAATTTTAAATCACAGTATTTGTCATGTATTCATGTTGTGAACTTATATGATGTGTTTTTCTATTATTTCCTTTTCTTTTGTTTTTGGTCTCATTTCTTGGCTTGCTTCACAAATAAGTAAATTAACTTTACTGAGATATCATTGAAAATAATAAACTGCACATACAGAAAATGTAAAATGAGACAACTTTTGACAAACATATGCACCTGTCAAACAACGAATCTCTTAATTTAGTGGTGTTCTAGTCTTCACTTGAGTTTGCCCTTTTTACTGTGCAGTCTGGACACTCTCTTAAGACAGGAAGATGAGCATATCACAGGATTCACCTCATCTCTTTTCCATCTCTCAGAGAAACTGTCCTTGGTTGCCTACTGTCAGTGTTTTGAAAGCTATTGTTTCCCATATTTTCCTTTTTACCCCCCCCTTTTTCTTGTTTTAATGGGAAGTTAAATCCATTCTCTATTACCCCATACTAGTTGGTAGCAAAAAGTATATCTAGCATATAGTTAAGGTGGGCTCTGGAAATATTCTTTCTTTTTTTCCTTTTTGTCTTTTTTTTTACTGACTGGCAACAGGAAAGCAACCCTCAGTGTTGCGCCCGCACTGCGCTCAGCCAGTGAGCGGGAACCGTTCTCCACATGGGATCCGAACCCTCAGCGGGAGCGCTGCCGTGCTCCCAAGCGGCGCACTCTCCAGTGCGCCACCGGGCATGCCCTGGAAATATTCTTTCTTTTTTTCCTTTTTGTCTTTTTTTTTACTGACTGGCAACAGGAAAGCAACCCTCAGTGTTGCGCCCGCCCTGCGCTCAGCCAGTGAGCGGGAACCGTTCTCCACATGGGATCCGAACCCTCAGCGGGAGCGCTGCCGTGCTCCCAAGCGGCGCACTCTCCAGTGCGCCACCGGGCATGCCCTGGAAATATTCTTTCTTTTCCTTATTTTAATAATTAACTTTTTAAGTGTCATCTCTAGTCTTTAATTTAAGTTGCTTGGATGGAAATTACATTTTTACATAAGCCTGTAATCTTCCCTCAAAGGATATATAAATATTGTAATTATGCACTGATAACTTTTACTTTTTATGTGGAATTTTCTAATCTGTAAGCACTGTACATGTAAAAGGCATGACTGAATTGTTCACCTTTATTACCAGCTTCTAAAATAATACCCAGAAAAGAGTAGATATCTGACTGACTATCTGATGGAATAAAAGGATGAGTGAGTGAATGAATAAATATAATATTTATCTTAAATTTCTAAAATCAAATATGAATTTTTCATTCCTAGTGCTATATTCAATCTTTAAAGTGATTTTAATTTTGGTAAAGAAATACGGACAACTTTCATATCATTCTCTAGAATCGTTACTACTTTAGAGCAGAACACAACTGTTTTTTCTTCATCTTGTTGTTCCTAATATTTAACAAGCCGCTGGCATATTGTAGGATATGAAATAATACATATTAAAATAATAAAGTAAGATACAAATTGTGGAAAATGAAATTTACCAAGATTTTTATCAACCCAAACATTGTTTTTGCAATAAATTAATTTAAATCCTTGAGATTCTTTTTCCAGAGTGAAAATACCCATGTGATGGTAATGTTACACCCTTCGTATTGTAGTTTCTATCTTGTCATTCATGTGGACAAAGACAAAGTCTGCAAAACGAAAGGTACAAGCTCAGTTCATAATAATGAAATTCTTTCACTAACTCTGCCAAATCCCTATCTTTTTGCCAATTCATTAGCATTGCAAAGATATTTTAAAAACTATTGCTTTTAAGATTTTTGTTATTGTTCTTGCCTTCTATGATAGCTAGATTTCTTATTTGAAGTTTGTGCATTTTACTAGAGGTATTGTCCACATCCTAAGTCTTGAATGTGCTATGTAGTAAACTTGTCTTGGTCAAGCAGACAATACTTTAAGATTAGGAGCATCACTGGATCACAAAATCTTACTTTTAAAAATATTTGTAAGACACACAGAAAAGTTATATTATAGACACCATATTTCTATCACCCACATTAAACAACATGAGTAGTTTTATATTACATGCTTTATGATTTTAAAATAATATACCATTAAATATATAGAAGATGTTCATTTATCCAAAGTACCCCATCCCATTCCCTCCACCCTTTCTAGAGTCAAACATAATTGACTATCACAACAGTTTCCTCTCTTTCCAATTTTTTTTTTGTTTGTATATGTGTTAGGAATACCTAACATGAGATCTATCAACTTAAAATGATTTTAAGTGTACAATACAGTAAGCATAACTGTAGAGGAAATAATGTACAACACATCTCAATAATTTAATCATCTTGGATAAATGAAATGTCATATCCTTTGAACAACAACTCCCCATTTGCCCCTTTCCCAATCTCTGGCAACCTCTGTTGTCCTCTCTGCTTCTTTGTGATTGGCTGTTTTATATACCTCACATGGGTGGTAAAATACAGTATTGGTCTTTCTGTAACTGGCTTAGTTTATGTAATTTCATGTCTTCAAGGTTAATAAATACGGTATATTTTTCCATAAAATCCATTTACAGTAATATTGCTTGACATACACATGATAGATATTATTGCTAGTTAAGTGGTTTGATTTTCATAACTGGATTTATGATGTTTACATCATTTTGTGATTACACATGATAGATATTATTGCTAGTTAAGTGGTTTGATTTTCATAACTGGATTTATGATGTTTACATCATTTTGTGATTGACTTACTATTTTCCTCTTAACCATAAGAGTTTAGATTAAATACCTTGATTGCTATCGATTGGTTAATGTATTTAAACTGGATGAGAATTTTCAAGGGTTCTGAATCTTCTCTTTTACAAACAATAGTATAATTCACATATTTTTACTTATTTTTCTCATGTACAAATATATAATAAGTCTACATACATGGATGATACTTGGAAATTATTAGGTTATATGGTTTCAATATATTCAAATCCAGTAAATGCAACAAATGTGTTTTGATATTTCTATTTATAATACATTTTAACATTTATGATAATAAATATTTAGTATTTACACATTTAGAAAGAACTTAGGAGCATTTTTCTCTTGTAGGAGTTTTAATAATTCCAGAAATCTCATATTTTGCAAAATGAAAAGATACAATGAAATATTATTGAGGTTTTACTTTGATCACTGATTAAAATTAAATTTAAAGTACTGGGGCAACTGGATATACAAATATAAAATAATACAGTTGGATCCAAACCTCAAATCATAAATAAACATTAAAATTAATCAAACTCTAATTATGAGTTAAACTGTAAAACGCTTAGAAGAAAATATAGATTTAAAATTTTTGACCTCAGACTTGACAATGAAGTCTTAAACATGACACCAAAAGAACAAACAACAAATAAAACAAAAAAGATGAATTTAACTTCATGAAAATTGAAAATGCTTGTGAAACAAGGACATTTTCAACATAGGGAACAAACGACATATGTAATTGAAGAAAATATTTTCAAATAATACATTTGATGAGCATAGAACATCTGGAAATTATAAAAAACTTCTATAACTCGACAACTGATCTTTGACAAGGGTGCCAATAATACATTATCGGGAAAGAATACTCTCTTCAACAAATGGTGCTGAGAAAATCAGCTGTCAACATACAAAAGAAAGAAACTGAACATTATTGTACAATCTGCTAAAAAATTAGCTCAAAACAGATTACAAATGTAAACATAAGACGTGAAACTTCAAAACTCCTAGATGAAAAGATAAGGGAAAACCTTTATCATAATAATCTTGGAAATGATTTCTTGGATATGACACCAAAAGTGCAGGCATGAAAAGCAAAAAATAAACAAGTGGGACTACATCAAAATAAAAAAGCTTCAGCAAAGTGAAGGAAACAATAACAGAGTAAATACACAATATAGAGAATGGAGAAAATTATTTGCAAATCAAGATAAATAATCAATACATGCTAAGGCAGATTTTAAACTTGAAAACATTATGCCAAGTTAAAGCAGTAAGGGTGAGCAAAAGCTCACCCTTACTATGATTCCATTATATGAAATATTCAGATTACAAAAATACATAGAAATTGAACTTGAATTGCCAGGGGCTGGAGGAGGTAAGGAATTGGGAGAAAGTATCAGGGTAGCTCAAAAAGTTCATGGAAAGACTCATATAAGCTTTTAATTCTATTTTTCCAAGAACTTCTTGAAAAGCCTTATACTTAATGGATATTTTGCAGTGATGACAAATTTTTGGAACTACATATAGGTGTGAATGTAAGAATTGCCACTGAATCATTCCATTCAAAATAGTTATTTTTATAACTTGTGTATGTTACATCAATAAATTATTTTTAAATGAGTTTTGAGATATATTTACACTTTTGTTATTTGTGTGTCTTTTTAGTGAAGTGCCTAAATTTATATTTTGCCCATATAATTTTTATGCATTCTTTGTAATGTATGTGTCTACTACCTGTCATAAAATAGTCGTCCTTTTAGTTAGCTGATGGCACCTTTTGGTTTAGAAAATTTGAAATTTAGTGTAGTCACAATACTTTGTATTTGCAAATTACTAAACTTTACAAAAAGTATAATTAACTAAGGGGATTCCATCAACCTTAAGAGATGTGGTAAGTCTTAACAATGTAACTATGTACTTTCCTAAAATAAAATGTACTTGTTCTTCATAATGGATATTACATAATGAGTATAATTGACTTTACATATTCATATTAGTCACGCTATATTTTTACCATGCAAATCATATTTTATAAAATTGAAATTTTATACACCCCTTCCCCTTCCTATTAGTCCTGGTCCTGATCCTATCAGGTTTTCTCTTTTACCACAGGTAAACCCTACCTATCATTTGTCATTCACATGCTGATTGTCATTGTTTCATTAAATATTTATGTACGCATAAGCAAAAAATACTCAAAGCTTGAAGATATTTTAAATATATTTGCATGATATATTCCTGAATATCTTATTCTGAATTTTTTTTTAACTTGGATGTTTATTTTTTGCCTCATCAATATTAATTCACTTAGCTATATATTATTCTCTGATTCTGCTGAATGTATACACTTATTAGATATTTGCAAATTGTTTCCCAGAGTGCTTGTAACTTTTACATGCCCCACCAGCACAGTAAAAATGTTTCCTTTACACTATCACCTCACTTTCACATTGAAGTTAACAGCTTTTAAATCTGTCTCAATTTTATGTGTATAAGAGAATTTTATTTCATGCTACAATTATATTTTGCAAACCATTATTAAAGTATACGGGTTGTTCATAATAGGTTTCTTCCTTTGTGAATTTTCTGTTTGAGTAGTACCTTGTTCATGGTCCTATGGATTTTGCATCTATTATTTATTAATTCAATAATTATATCAATTTTCTCAAGTATATTGTTTCTTATTTTACAATATTTTGTATTATTTTCATGATGCACACTTTAAAAAATTTTAAGCATAAAATGCATCATTCTTTATGATTTTTAATGGTTTTTAAGGATCTCTCTTTCATGCTTAATTATATAAACACACACATACACAGAGTTGGTCCTTATCTGTATGATTTCAATATGCACAGATAATGAATATCTATGATCATGACTTAGTTTTTTTTTTTCTTTGAAGGAACGATACATATGATATCAAAAAGGAAGGACCACTAGACAAATGAAACAAATTCTTAGGTTTTGTGTAGAAATGTATTGTGCTGTATGATTTCAATATGCACAGATAATGAATATCTATGATCATGACTTAGTTTTTTTTTTTTCTTTGAAGGAATGATACATATGATATCAAAAAGGAAGGACCACTAGACAAATGAAACAAATTCTTAGGTTTTGTGTAGAAATGTATTGTTGTAGGAGATGTTCTGCTTTGTACTGCAGAGGTGTTATCTAAATTTATTAATCTAAATGTAGGAAAATATCCTTTGGTTGTATTCTCTTTTCTAAGGACATTGTCTTAGTGTGATTAATGCACAAAGGGAAGTCTTGAGAAAGAGATGTGTTCCCAAAATCATAATTAAAAGTAATGAATAGAGATGAAGGAAAAAAAAGAAAATACCACAACTAAAAGTTATCTTGGAAGGAGACAGATTATTATGATGAAAATAAGGTCTCCTGGAAGGAGAGTTAAATGTGAATGTAGTCTAGATCTTGTCTATGCCTTCTTTCCTGGGCCTGGACAATGAGGAATGGTGGCATCTGTAAAAGCTTCAAAGAGTGGTAGGAAACAAAGGTAAACAGAGCCAAAAGCTGAGTAATTGCCAGGCCTATAGGAAATCCCACAAAGATGGGAGGGAGCTGAGTTCTGGGAAGAGCCAAATCTGCCAGCCTGTTGTACTTTACTCTGAATTGTGATTTTCTTTTGTTATTCTTGAATTTAAGTATAATCTTTATAAGTAAACTGTCTAGAATCTATCTTCTGTGAAAAAGGACAGAGTTGAATTTCTGTCCATGCTTTGGATAATACACTAAAAGAAGCAGCAGCACACCCTCACGATCAGCCCAGGAATGACACCTAGGAATTTGAGCACATTGTCTGTGGTATCTGAAACATAGACAGTGATTAGATGGCTGCAAATGCAGAGACCTAAGGATGGAGCAGAATGCTTTGAATTGGGTTCATATGCAAATGACTCCATGGACAATGATCTGAGATTACGTGAGCAATGGCTTTTTGTGGACTAGGCCATATTTAATCAAGTTAGTCAGACACAGCTATAATATTATTAATAATTTCAACTTTGAGATTGTATGTAATTTGAGCTATACAGAGATAAAATAAAATGATATAAAGATTTTTAAAGTAAAAATTAGATACACATAAGCCTGTGTGTTTTGATTTTGCATATATCAACCAGTCTTATCTATGCACATATATGGTTAAATATGTATATATACACATATATTGTGCATATTCACAAATATCCCTAGGAACATAGTAAAAGAAAAATGGATGACACAGTTTTTTATGCATTTAAAAATAGTAACAGTATAGGTAGAGGGTTGCCAATGATCTTTGTTTTAAAATGTACAAGAAGAACATATTAAACTATTTATCAAAACAAATATTTCACCATACTCTCTTAATGTTGAGGTGCAGAATATCATTCTCAATTTCTTTCAATTTAATTTTCAGTGTGAATGCATACTTTATTGATAAACCAATTTTTCTCAAAAATTTTTTGCATTGCCACTTTTACATCTTTGTTCCTTAAACTGTAGATGATGGGATTCAGCATGGGGATCACAATGGTGTAGAATACTGACACTATCATGTCATGTTCCAAAGTGTAGCTGGAAGTTGGTCTCACATACATGAAGAGAAGTGTTCCATGAAAAACTGACACTCCGGTTAGGTGGGAACCACATGTAGAGAACACTTTCCGTCTCCCTTCAGCAGAGTGCATCCTCAGAACAGCCACCAGAATGAAACCATAGGAGACCAGGACTATTATGATAGTGAATATCTCAATAAAACCAGCAAAGTAGAAGAGTAGCAGCTGGTTTGTGTGAGTGTCAGAACAAGAAATAGTGAGGAGAGGAGGGATATCACAAAAGATGTGTCTAATTTCATTGGATCCACAGAAGGACAGGCTGAATGTGGTCACTGTGTGTATAGTAGCATGTAAAATGCCACCGACATAAGAAGCAACGATGAGTGGCACGTAGACTCTGGGTGACATGATCACTGAATACAGAAGTGGGTTGTAGACAGCTACATAGCGATCATAAGCCATTGCAGCCAAGAGAAAGCATTCCGTGGTTCCCATAGAAACAGCGAGAAACATCTGCACTGCACATCCAGGGAATGAAATGACTTTATCTTCTGACGTAAAGTCTACTAACATATTTGGTGTAATAACTGAGGAATAGCAGGCATCCACAGAAGACAACACACTCAGAAAATAGTACATGGGGGTGTGAAGCCTGGAATCCCCAATGACCAGTACAATCAGTCCTAAATTTCCCACGAGAGTAAAGAGGTAAATTGCTAGAAACAAGAAGAAAAAGATGATCTGCAGTTCAACATTATCTGTGAGGCCCTTTAGTACAAATATGGTAACTTCAGTGACATTCTCCATGTTGAAATTTCACAGAATAAAAACGAAGGTATTTATAAAATTATAGTTCACATAACTGTAAACATTTAAAAATACTGCGACTCAAGAGGACATGAATGGTCTTTGTGTACACACATTCTTGCATTCAGGATTTTCTAGGCGCACATCAGAAGACAGCGAGTACTATTAATGTCATTCGCTACAGAATTAAATCAAAGACAGCCTTCATCACTCACTAGTTGAATTCTTGGCATTACAAATACCATCAGGTCAATTTACCACTGAATTCTATTAGTTGTTTTCATATTAAATGACATTAAAACACCAAGTGAATGTCTAAAAGCAATTCTTACTGATATCCAAACGCATGAGATAGTGTATCAGTGGATAGAGAATTGGAATAGACACCAGAATTCTAGATATTTCAGCAATTGGGTTTAATGATTTTCTATACTCTATAAAACTATACACTCTATTAGGAGTACACTTATTTACCTCTACAAACATAAACATAATATGCATTTTTATTTTTTTTCTGTGTTCCAGTAAGTGTTAATTTTTAATTCTTAGGCAGACTCTGAATAAATTATATTTTGATGAATATATTGGATTCACATACATAACAGATAAGAGCTAGATTGGTAGTACTTGGTGTTTAGTAGGTAAAATACTTAGTACAAAACAAAATAGTTGCACTTGACATATTCCCTTCCTTTCTCAAAATATTTTTTTTTTGAATACTTGAAAATTTCTCTTACCTGTGGAACAGTACATACTGGTTTATGTATACTGTGACCAGGGCTAATTTAGATTGTATATATGTACTTACTTAACTGTTGATGAAACCCACAAGAGATGTCCTTAGGGGAATATACCCCAATTATCATCTGGTTCAAAATAACAATATAATGATTTACTTGATAATAAAAATGTAAATGGTTCTTTAATAAGGCACTACATGCTGAAACTCATTGGATGAATAGAGTTCTTTGGACTCATTTAAAATGCTTTAGATTTGCATTCACCTTATGATTAGTGATATTGAAAATCTTTGCACACATCTGTAGGCCATTTGCATGTCTTCTTTGGAGAAAAGTGTATTCAAGTCCTCGTCCAGTTTTAATTTAAATTATTATTATTGTTGATACTGCTATTGATTTGTAGGAGTTACTTATATACTTTTGATACTAATCTCTTGTTAGATACAAGGTGCACAAACATTTAATCTGATTTTGTAGGTTTTCTTTTCATTCTGGTGATTGTTTTCTTTGCTCTGCAGAAGGTTTTCAGTATGATGTACTGCCATTCATCTAATTTTGTTTTTGTTCCTTGGCTTTTGCTGTCATATCTATAAAATCATTGCCAAGCTCAAAGTTCTGAAATATTTTCCATATAATTTCTTCTAAAAATTTTAGTTTCATGACTTATATTTAAATCTTTATTCCATTCTGAGTTGTTTTTCTATATGGTATATAACAAAGGTCCATCTTCTTTATTTTGCATATATGTGTTAAGTATTGTTCAGTCCCAATTGTTGAAGAGGCTGTCCTGTCCTGATTCTTGGCACCTTTGTTTAAGATCACTTGGCCATGTACTTGTGGAACTGTTTCTGAGATCTCCATTTTGTTTCATTGCTCAATATGTCCATTCTTATTTCAGGACCACAGCACTGTGTTATCACAGCTTTGAAACACACACATTGTTTTTAAATTTTATTTTCATATTCCAGTATTTACTTATTTTCTTTTCCTTTTCCTTTTATTATTACTTTTGATTGTATATATTTATGGGTTACGGAGTGATATTTTGATGATGTATACAATATGTGGATGTTTAAATCGAGATCATCACAAACATTCATCATGTCTTTCGTTGAGAACATTTGAAATCCTCTCTTCTAGCCATTTGAAAATATACAATAAATTATTCTTAATTATACATACCTAGGACAACTGTAGAACACTAGAATTTATTCTTTCAATCTGGCTGTAAGTTTACATACATTAACAACCCACATTGACAACTGTTAGTGAAATCTACTTCTATTCAAAATAACTTTGTTGGGGCTGACCCCATGGCTCTCTCGGGAGAGTGCGGCACTGGGAGCACAGCGGGGCTCCTGCCGCAGGTTCGGATCCTATATAGCGATGGTTAGTGCACTCACTTGCTGAGCACGGTGCAGACAACACCAAGCCAAGGGTTACGACCCCCTTACCGGTCAAAAAAAAAAAAAAAAAGAAAAAAAAAAAATGGCAGCTTAACTTTCATGAAGGAGGGTTTTGGAAAAGGCTCTTTGGAAAGCAGAGATGACAGATGTGGCCTATGACAGTAGAGAAAACTGGAGTGAAGGCCTGTGGACGTCCAGGGAGGTGGCAATAGCTGCTCAAACCAAACATTTGGTAAGGGCAATAAAACTCCCCCAGAGACCTTAAAATTCCTAAATGGTTCTTCTGAATTTTAAAAATTGTATATGTTCTTGAGTGTGATCATTTTTTTGGTTCTTGACATATTGGGAATTCTTTAATACTAGAAAGCCTTGGGATCTACACAAAGCATTGAGATATATAATCACAGTCCATTGAAACAAAATAGATTTCTAGGTAAATAACATTATCCTTCCATCAGTTTTGTGGGTTTTAATTTGTAAAATATCTTTTACTATACTTCTGAATTTTGGGAAGTTTGATGACTTGACTAATACTCAAGTTCACAAAGGGATTCAGTGTGTGCCCTGCCCAAACTTTACACACTTGTAATGTTTTCTGTCTAGGGCAGTGCTGGATTATGGAACTGGGTCAGAGCTATTGCCATCTCTGCAGGTACAGAATGAAGGGCCTTTGTTGTTCCTTTTTGAGGTCTCTACTAGTTTCATAGGAATTCTCACAGAGGGCATTGCACCACCACTCTGTCCTGTACCTCCTCTGTCCCCTAACCCCAGCAAGGTTTTGTTGTTAATATTTGAATACAAGATACCATGGACCTCTGGGAATCCAGGTAGGCATGACCTGGAAGAGCAGGTGAGTTAATGCCACATGGGGTTATCTTTGACCTATATAAGATGAAAGTTGAGAAATTAGTTTTCCTATCTTGATTTATTGAAAACTTGTGCTTGGCAGAGGTGTCTGGTTGGTTGATTGAGCTGATTCATGCATCTGAATAAAAGTGTGATGAGTGTGGTATGAGTGGGTGTGTATGCATGTTCACACTTTTAGAACTTTTGAAATGAATGGTTTTGTTTCTCCTTTATTCAAACATGGTTCTGTGTATACTTTGTTTAGCACAAACTTTCAGATAGATAATGTAAAAAGGGTATACTTCACACTTTTAGAACTTTTGAAATGAATGGTTTTGTTTCTCCTTTATTCAAACATGGTTCTCTGTATACTTTGTTTAGCACAAACTTTCAGATAGATAATGTAAAAAGGGTATAAAGTGTATAAACTTTGTGAAATTACATTATTGAGCTCTGGTATATAAGAAAGGTGCCAGATTGTTCAGTTTCACCAAATATACCAGGAGAGATGCAATAAGCAGAATAATGATGCCTTCAGACAATGCCTATGTCCTTACCCAGAAATAGTGAACATGTTACCTTCCATAGAAAAGGAAATTTGCTGATGTAATTAAGGACTTGAGATGTCAAGAGTCTCATGTATTAGGAAACTAATACAAGAGACAACATAATTATTTTTAGAAAATTCAAATTTGTAAACCAAATTAGGAGATAAAAAGTACTGTTCTCACTATTGGCCTTAGTTTATCTAACAATATGCACAGGATTGCTGTACAGGCAAGTGTGAATTTAGTCCTGTGACTCCAATTCTGTTCACCTAGCCAGACCCTAAAAGAATCATTATCTGCTGAGAAAGATACTTCTCCATTTGGAAGTATATCAGCTGGTAAAGCCAAATACACCCATAATAAAGTGACATTTTTAAAAAAGCATAAATAAATAAAATGAAACTCTTACAGGTTAATGTTATCAAACTATTGCCAAAGATTCCCTTAAGAATGCACATATTCACAATATAGTGTGATTTTCTTGTTGCTTTTAGCAATTCTTCTGCTTTAAGAATGAAGTTAGAAGTTGACTCACTGATCTAAATAACACAGCCTCTAAATATTGGTCTTTTCTGACCTTACTGAAAAACATCATAAATGTAGTTTCTTTTCAAACACTGAATTTTCCTTACTTTAGTCCCAGTTTTTCTTATTCCATTGTATGTTAGTAGCATTTTACATGTACAGAGATGTGGCACATAATAACTGTTAAACTTTTTATTTTACTTTGGCAAGGAATGTCCTTAGAATTGGTGATACTTTTAGAACAATGACTTTGGGAGGGGGGGATCTAATTTATTTTACTCAAAATCACACTAAATAAAAATGCTAGAAATATTGGTGTTTGATGTTATGGTTTCATAGCAAAGATAATTAACTCTAGATAACAGTTTGAGAACCCTAAAGACTTCACAAAAAAATTAGTAGAACTAGTAAATAAATTCAGTGAAGTGGCAGGAAACAAAGTCAACACACAAAATTCAAGACTTCCTATATGCCAACAATGAAATAGCCAAAGAAGAAATCAAGAATGCAATCACATTCATTATAGCTCCCAAAAAATGAAATACCTAGGAGTAAATTTAACCAAGGAGGTGAAAGCCTCTACAATAACAACTATAAAACATTGGTGAAAAAAATAGAAAAGGTCAAAAGTGAATTGAAAGCTATCTCATTTTCATAGGTCAGAAGGATTATCCTCAATGTGTTCACATTACCTACAGCAAATTATACATTCAGTGCAATCTTTGTCAAAATACCAATGACATTCTTCACAAAAATAAAAAAAAAAAGTCTTAAAGTTTGTGTGGAATCACAAAAAGCATGAATAGCTTAAGTAATTTTGAACAAAAAGAACAAACTTGGAGGCCTCACACATGCTGACTTCAAAATACAAGTTGTAGTAACAAAACAGCATGATACTGGCATAATAGCGGATAAATTGACCAATGGAATATAATAGATAATCCCCAAATAAACCCACACATTTATAGCCATCTGATTTTCCACAAAGGTTCTAAGAACATGCAGTGGGGAAAGGATGGCCTCTTCAATAAATGGTGCTGGGAATACTGGATAGCCACACGTAAAAAATTGAAACTAGATCCCTATCTCTCACCATACACAGGAATCAACTCCAAATGGATTAAAGACCTAAATTTAAGACCCCAAACTATGAAACTATTGGAAGGAAACATAGGGGAAACACAACAGGAAATGGGAGTGTGTGGTGTTTTTTGAGGGAGACTGCAAAGGCACAGGTAACTAAAGCAAACATTTAAATAGGACAACTTCAAACTAAAAAGCTTCTGCTCAGCAAGTGACTCTATCAAGAAAGATACAACCTACGGAATGGGCGAAAGTGTTTGCAAACTACACATCAGACAAGGGGCTAATATCCAGAACATAGAAGGAACCTAAATGACTGAAGAGCAAAAAAATTTTTTCAAAAAGGTAAAAATCCAATGAACAAGTGGGCAAAGGGTCTTAACAGGCATTTCTTAAAGGAAGACATACGAATGCCCAAAGAAACATATGAAAACATTCTTGACATCACTAATCATCAGAGAAATGCAAAAAAATTAAATATCATTTCACTCCAGTTAAAATGGCTATTGTTAACAATACAGAAAATAGAAAATGCTGATGAAGGTGCAGAAAATTAGGAACTCTCCTATATATGTTGCTGGTAGGACTGTAAATTGGTACAGATAATGTGGAAAACAGTATGGAGGTTCCTCAGAGAACTAAAAATAGATCTACACTTAGACCCAGGTATCCCACTGCTGGGTGTATACCAAAAGGAAATGAAATTAATTATGAAAAAAGACAATTGTACTCCTATATTCATCACAGCACTAGTCACACTAGCCAAGAGATGGAATCAACCAAAATGCCCATCAATGGATGAATGGATAAAAAAACTTTGGTATATATAGATATAAAATGGAATACTACTCGACTATGATAAAAATGATATCCCGTCACATGCAACAACAAGGATGGAATTTGAAACCATCATATTTATTGAAGTAAGTCAAAAACAAAAAGACACATACCACATGATATCACCTGTATGCATAATATAAAAACAAACAAACAAAAAAAAAAGTGGTTCTTTTAGAAGTATTGAGTAGAATGATGGTTACCAGTGGCCAGGGAGGGGAGGGGAGCAGAGAGAAAGACGAGGAAAAGCTGTCGACTAATGGGCACAACATTATGCTATCCATCCTAAGAGAGTCATGCATGTATTGAAACAAAACAGTGTATCCAACAAACACGTACAAGTAAATGCTAAAATATGTTAAATTTAAAAACCTGATTATATATCCACATTATGGTTTGTGTACAGACACCAAGTGAGAAGGTTGAAAAAGGAAAATTTTCTTTAATATTCATTTACCATTTTTCCACATGTCATATTTCCACATGTATTGAGCATTTTTTAATTTTTATTTTCCCCTAAAAGTTTATTTTTGTCTCATGATATAAAGATATTTACCAATACAAAATAAAGATGATTCCACAGAAGTTGAGGATTTGGTTTATACCATACTGTAAAAATAAATGTATAATATTTAATAGTTGAAAAAAAGATGTCTGTTGCAAGGAAGATGATCTGTGTCTTGAGGACTTTCCAAGAAATGATCCTCACATAACTACCATCTGTTATCACGATTCATCTTCCTTCATTAGAAATTATACAAACCCTGTAGTAACTTATATTTTATTTATAAAAATGTGCACCTTTTTCAGTTATTATTCATTGTTTCCCTGTGTTATATTCTTGTTTGGAATTACGGGGTTATGATAAAAAATTAAAAATAATTCCACTTAAATTAATGAAGTGTCTAACCATTTATTTCTACTTCTTTTTTTTTTTATTTAATTAACAAATGATTGCAAGTAAATTTATTTTTTATTTTACATAGATAACTACATTCAGAGGACCAAGCAGCGATATAATAATCCCAGGTCTCTTTCAACAAAGATAAATCTGTCTGACATGCAGACGGAAATCAAGCTGAGGCCCACTTATCAAATTTCCATGTAGGAACTGGGGTCAGCCAATGGAGTCACATCTGCATTTTCTGTTGACTATAAAGGTGCTGGTAAGATTTCTTCTGGTGAGTTCTGGATCTCATTTATTTCATTTAAAGAAAACTTTTGTAAGTACTGAAGGACTCTTGAAAATGAATTACTTTATTCTAATATTATTTATTTATTTATTTATTTATTCGTTAAATTTTTATTTTGTCAATATACAATGTATATGATTATTATGGCCCATCACAGACACCTCCCTCCCTCCTCCCTCTCTCC
>NW_007733803.1:104006-104323 GCF_000696425.1 Galeopterus variegatus
GGGTGCTGCCACACCATGCCCCCCCCGACGCTGGCCGGGGACTTCCCACGCTACCAGCCCCGTCTGAGATCCGCGGGAAGAGTGGGACTATAGGCCGGTCCACAGGCCCCGGGGTGCCCAGCGTCGAGGTAAGCAATTAGCACGTCCCAGCACATCCCAGCGGGGAGCCACACCAAACAGAGATGACTGGCCTGCCCTCACTAAGCCGCCCTTCAAAATGGAGGCAGCTTTGTTGTGGGTGCCCATCCTGGTTTGATGGGCGGGGGCCAGGCGGGCGGGGAGTAGTTGGGCTTCACCCCGCAAGTGGGACTTTGCTG
>NW_007733804.1:0-2685 GCF_000696425.1 Galeopterus variegatus
CCCTTGGTTCCATTTTCTCCTTATGCAACCCCATGTCACATTTATCTTTCCTTCCTGCCTGCCTGTCTTGCCATCTTTAGGCCCAACATCCAATACAGAAGCATTAGCCTGACATAAACTATTTATCTAGCTCCTCAAACTGCTTAAGGTCAAATCGCTGTAACAAACTCTTATTCTACATCCCTGCTAGTGACTCTGCTTTTCTAATTAAACCCTATTTGGTTCAAAGTTTTTATAATTTTGTTCTTAATATAACCATAAGTAACTAGCAAGTAGTGAAGGGAAAGAGGAAGGCAGTCTGTTCTCTGGATCCCTTAGAAAATGTACAGAACAGAGAGGTTAGTGTTATTCTCATTTACACCTCTACCAGCAGAGTTGTTCTATAGCTCCTACTTGGTAAGTTTTTAATTTTTGCCAGTTTTCAGAATATTTAATGCTGTCTCAGTGGCTTTAATTTACATTTTTCTTTTAACTAATGAGAATAAACATTTTTGATAGTTTCTTAGTCAGTTTAATATTGTTATTTGTGAAGTACCTGTTCACGTCTGCTACTGATTTTTTGATCTAGTTGCCTGTTGATAATAAATAGTTCTAGCTTTCCCATGAATTTCTTTTTTCTGTAATTTATTTCTTTTTATAACTTATAAGTCCTTTTTTCTTGGGTGAGGTTTGAATCATTGTCAGATATTAATTAAAATTAAAGACATAAACTGAGATCTGTCTGTGTTATATTTTACTTTAAGAATTTACATTTATATCTTGTAAGCTGCTTAAATACTGGCATTTAAGATCACTTTAAACAAGTTTAAAGATTGAGACTAATTGAAGCTAGGTTTCAGTCTCTCTGTGAATTTATCTTCTTTTGGTTTGTCCTTCCTACTAAATTTTGATACTTGTGTTTCCTACTCAACATACACGGTTATATAATTTTTACACATTTGCAGTCACTGGACTCCCATTAATTGTATTTCTCCTATTCCTACAACACTCTTGAAAGTTTCAATTTGACTCTTAGCCTCTGAGTAATTGGCTTATTTTGAAATTGAAGACTCCCATACAAGAAAAACAGACTCAATGCTAGGTTCACCCTTGTGGGTTTATATATTTTTCCCAAATCTTGACATCACATTTTTCACTGCCTTCTTAACTCTCTGATTCTTTTGCTTAGATATTTCTAAAATCTTGGTCAGCTTTTCCAGTGTCATCAGCGGGATTTTTGATTCAAGTTAACTAACACACTATGACAAGAAAGCAAAATCCCTGAAACACTCTATTTTAGGTAAATGTTTACCCTCTTTTAAGTATGGGTAAAACCACATATGTAAAGAGATGTATGAGGAAGTGATATGTGTAGCTCACAGTACCTGTACTGAAATACAAATGTTCTCATCCTAGGTTTTTGCCTCCTGAATTCTGGAAGCTAGACAGTGTAGTAGCACTACTTTGACCATGCACATGGGGACAGAACCCTAGATGACTGTGAAGAAACAACATGGGAAAAAACATTGTATTTATTTGACCTTGTGGGGTGTAATCTCATTTCTCATCTCTAGACTTCAATTCAAGTAAGAAGTAAAATTTTATATCCTTACCTCATTGTATTTTGAGGTATTCTCATTACAACAGCTTGGTCTTTACTCAAACTAATACAAAATTCTGATACAGTGTTGAATAGTGGATAGAGTATTTTCCTGAAGTTCAGGGAAGAAGTATGAGCTGGAGATAAAAATGCAAGAGACATCAGTATCACAGATCATTTAATGCCACAAGGCTGAATTATATCACTTACAGAATGTATTTAGATATGGAAGAGAACCAATGACTAAGGCATGGGAAATATAAAAGTTTAAAAGTTGGGGAGTTAAGTAGGAAAGAGCAGAAGGGTCTGAGAAGAGGAGACAAGTGAAGTTAAAGAAGATACAAGATCGAGTGCCATCTCAACATCCAATGGAAGAAGTTTCAAAAAGGTGGATATGTCAACAGTATCAAATGCTGCTGACAAATCGAACAGGAATTGAATGTAAGTTTGGCTTCTGGAGATCATCCCTGATATTAGCAAGAGGTGTTTTGAAAAAATAATAGTGTGAAAGTTTGATGGGCATTGATTAACAAAAGAAAGTGAATGAAGAAAATGGAGACAGCAAGTACCTGTCAATACCCGTCTTTCAAAGGATGTGCTAAGGCGAGTAGAGGAACAGGACAGACCTCGGAGGAGAAACTAGTTTCAAAAAAAAGTTTTTGTTTAAATATGGTTGACATCATGTTATATAAGCTGATGGGGATAACACAGAAGAAAAGAAAAAGTTAATGAATAGGGTTTGGTTAAAATAGGGGAGGTTCCTTGCTCTAACAAAAGGAAAATAAAGTATATGGATAGCAAGAGCAGGAATATTGTAGGCTTAATAATGAGAATATAGAAAAATCTCTGTGATGGTTTCTGATCTTTTAGGGACTAAATAAGAAAGGTAAATACGTAAGAGAAAGAAGAAAAGAGTATATATTGGAGGATGAAGGAGAATGGAGAAGGTGTTAAAGAGTGAAACAGAGCAAAACAACCCAGTAACTAAGAGAATATACAAAGGCTTCTAAGCTTTTAGTACACTTGAAATTATATAGACATGAACTCATAGTGAGACAAGCCAATATGGATTTTTATTTCTCTCTAGACATGAATTAAGTGGAGTA
>NW_007733804.1:4041-5009 GCF_000696425.1 Galeopterus variegatus
CGGATACCTGAATTTTGCAATGTTACCATCTTTCAGTTTGTTCTTATGTTAAAATGGGTAAAAATAATATAAATTTATGGTAATATATAAGTATACTAATCAAAAAGTTCTACAGGCATTTTTATTCTTGAGTTTTTTGAGATGAAAATGCAAAATTCTTCTCTCGTGAGCTGACTCAGTCTACCTCAACATATTGTTATTCAGATATTGTAAGACAAACTTTGTCACAGAATTACTGCTTTCATATATGGTATAACATTTTATAGGAAAATTGTTATCAAGACATTGTTATCAAATAACTGCCCAAATTAGAAATGCAAAATAAGCTTCAGATCATAAAGCTCCTTATTTACTTTAAATGATTAGACCAGAGACAAGCTGTACCTCTCAGTATATTTCCTTATATCTTTCAAACTATAGATATCTAGTGAGTAATAAAACTTCTACATCTTCTCAAAGGAGACTCTTCAAAACCTTAATAGATTAGTGATGAGTTTTAATGCTGTCTGGTACTTTGCCTTTAATTACCTTCTTTCCATTTACTTTGTATCTCTGATATCTCTTCCTACACCCATCATCATATCAATTAACTTTTCTATTTCTACTCTGGTTAGCTGTATTACTGAGTTTTATGTTCCCTTTTAATCATAGGCAGCATAATTAGTACAGATTTCACATTTTACAAAATCTCTAAATTGTAGCTGTAATTAAAGTAAAAAAAATTATTTTTAAGGAATCTTAGGATAATATTTAAAGGTGGAGGATAACAGGATCAGTGAAAACACAGTAGAAAATAAGTGTCCCTAAGCTGAGGAAAATGTTGTGATCCAGAGAATAAGGTTTATTTTGCAATATCATAATGCTAGTATATTTAATGAAAATAAGTAACAATAAATGCCGGTGTGTGTGTGTGTGTGTGTGTGTGTGTGTGTGTGTGTGTGTGTGTGTGTGTGTGGGAGTGTTGTGGG
>NW_007733804.1:5144-15414 GCF_000696425.1 Galeopterus variegatus
AAATGCCGGTGTGTGTGTGTGTGTGTGTGTGTGTGTGTGTGTGTGTGTGGCAGTGTTGTGGTGGGTCTCCATCAAACAGAAAAATCATATATACTGACTAGACTTGAACTTCACTTCTAATCTAAGCTTTCTACATGATTAAATACATCTACTTTTGTGGTTATTTTTTTTGGAATGGCTTTTTGGTTATGTTTTTCTCATTGTTGTTTCTCTGAAAAATGTTTTTTCATCTTTTACAAATGTATTAAGATTGTAGCATGAATTTTATTATTGCTTTATCTTTTTGATGTAAAATATATTTCCAGCTTTGGTGGCAGTCATGCATTTCATTAATATCCTATACAACTTTTAAACTATAGCATTAGTAAAGTGATAAAACAAAATCATCTTTAAATGATCTAAAACTATTGTTTGGAGATATACCCATTTGTTATCAGCTCATATTCATATGCCAAGCCTATTTTACAATAATGTGTAATTCAAATATTTTTCATAAATAAATTTAAAAAGTTATTAGATTAATAGCTTTATATGTATTCATGATTGATTCCCTTTGGTCAATTTGATTAATACTCTTCTCTCAATTGCTATTCAACAACATTTATAATAACTTCCTTTATTATAATTTCAATGCTTAATTTGGAGTCAGTTTCTAGATTTTCTATTAGAAAATTAGAAAAATCTAAGTCAATATAACTTGTTAGCATGAAATTATTATTTATACTAAGTGAATTTGCCCCTAATTTTTTTGTTCTTAACATTATATATTTATATATCCTAACATTATATTTTTTGAATTTTATTATTCTATTTAAGAAAATATAGTAGGAGATTTCTTAACTGACACTCACGTAAATGTTTTGCCCCATTAACTAATGATTAAAATTCCCTCTTTAAGCTATTAACTAAAATACAATGCTGAACACTTATGGAGGTTAGACCCTTCTCTAAATAATCCACACTTGTACTTATACCTATTAGTTGTTCACATCAAAAGTCAGCTGTGTTTATTCCTAAAATAGATTTTATCAGAAATGTTTTTACTGTAATTACTTACTTCAAGAAATATTATGTAAATATATTAAATATGAGCATGAAAAGGAAAATAACTTTGATTTTATGCAAACTTTGTTGAGTTCTTAGAAATTAATTCTAAAGTCAAGAGGCTGGATAATTTTATGACATGTTAAGTGTGGGTGAAAAGACTGAAAGTCAGGGAAGTAAGTATAACAATTAAGATTTATTTTCCAGTAAATTTGCTTTATAAGTGTCAAGAATCATGAACATTTATCTTCACTTTGAAGACACTAAAACTGGAAATCAAGAAATTGTATATTTCAGGCTGTAGTTTATGCTAGAGAAGACAATTACTCTATAAACAGATATTTGAAGAAATTTTGCCTAGAACATAAGAGCAGCTCAAATTTTAAATCACCAATAATAAAAATTAAACTAACTTGAATTAAATAAAAACAACTAAATATTAGTGAGTTGTCTATCATATATCATTGCAAGCCTTTATGGTGAGTGCCAAATAAGGGTAGTTTGGGGGAAACGTAAACAGAAGAAAGAATAGGATAGTCAGCAGCATTCATTAGATCATTCTAAATCATTGCCTAAAAGGGAAAACAAAAACTTCAGTAATCAGTGTGAAACAACATAAAGGTAAATACAACTCAAGGTTGTATTTTCAAAATCCTTCACTTATTTGAGTTGGATTTCAAAAATGAAAGTGGAGGCTTTCTTTGAAAATTAGGTAGCCAATAAATGAATGAATGAATGAATGAATGAATGAATGAATAAATAAATAAAAACTAAGGTTTTCCCTTTGTAAGAAACAGAGGGATCAAAAAGTCAAGAGAGATCCTTGCCATGTGATGCCTTTCACCACCATGGGACACTATAGAGAGCTTCCACCCAGAAGAAGGCACTTACCAGATGTTCCCCCCTGGACTTTGTACTTCCCAGTCTCCAAAACTGTAAGAAATACATTTTTTTTTATAAATTAAAAAAACAAAAAAAGTCAGAAGGCATAAATCCCCTTCTCCTAGAGAAGGAAATAATCACACATACACACACATTCACACATTGAAGAGACTGTAATTTGCTAAGTGAGGAACAGGATGCCATTCAACTAAGAATGTGGTAAATTGCTCTAAAGTCTCACACACAAGCAAGTAAATCTGTACAATGCTATTGTAAGAAAGTAGAAAACAAGAATGAAATCAGATTACTTAATGACATTTCTTTTCTACCAATAAAATTATAAAGCAAAAGAAAACTGTAATTCAATATTACAAGATAAAATACAAATCCCACATTTGGAAATATTAAAAAAACATGTTTTAGAAGTTCTAAAATTAAAATC
Organism: Galeopterus variegatus; assembly: GCF_000696425.1. Taxonomy (NCBI): domain Eukaryota; kingdom Metazoa; phylum Chordata; class Mammalia; order Dermoptera; family Cynocephalidae; genus Galeopterus; species Galeopterus variegatus. The sequence goes on from NW_007733804.1 coordinate 7,513, forward strand.
AAAATAGACAGAAATATGAAATAAAAAGTTATTTGATTAAAATCAGAAAAGATACAGAATAAAGACAGAATGTTTTCTCAGAAATGAAAATTAACTTACAAAGTGCCCAGGGATTTATAAACCATAATGCAATTTAGTGAAGAATGCTAAGGAAAGGCAGAGAAAACAATGAAAAGGAGAAAAAATGACATTAAATCATGGCAGAAAGTAATTGCTGAAAGAGAAGAAAAGCAATGTAGAGATAAAATTAGTAAAATTATTTCTAAAAAAGATTTTAGAAGGCATATAACAGAACTAATTTTAAAAAATACAGCTTAAAAAAGAAAGTTTTGGCCCAGAAATTTTATTAATTATCTCTAAGTGGACACCTGTTCATGTAAATTATTTTCATTGCATTGCTATAAACACATTTTCGTTTGTTAAATGAAAAACTAGTGACAATGATAAAATAAGTTATATAAAACACATATAAACTGATTGACATATGGAGGTTCTTAATAAATTTTAGCCATTGTTACTCTCGTTTGTTAAGTATTTATAAGTTCCCGGTCCCTGTTCCAGTTTTATATTTTTGCTAATATTTGAAATGATTTTTTCAGAGATTCAACTATACATAGAAATGGTACCTTTTTTCTTTTGTATTCTTTTTTTTGTTAATTTTTATTTTTAATAATTTAAATTTGCAGAAAAGTTATAAAGAATACAGTGAGCTCCCATAGTGATGAAAATGTTTAGAACTAGATAGAAGCACTTGTTGCAAAACATTCTGAACATACTATGCACCACTGAATGCCACCTTAGAATGGCTACTGGTTTTTACATATTTGTTTTATATCAACTGTCTTACTAAAATCATGCTCAGACAAAATACGTTTTCAGCCACCAATCCATGATCCGCAGCTAATTCCTCATCTGAAACAATGACATCTTGCCTTTCCAACACCTATGTCTCTTATTAATTTTGCTCCTTTTATTGCTTTGTTTGGAAATTGCAGGGCACTAATAAACAATTACTGGTGATAAACTTACTTTTCTTCTTTAATACTTAAAGGAGAATTCTGCTATTGCTCCTGCCACAGGGCCTCACCAGTGCATTTTAGCAGTTAAGTTTATTGAATTTCCTCCTTGGTTATGGATCTGTTATCCTTTATCCTGAATAAAATTTAGACACAATTTTCTCTGAAATGAGTTTGTTTTTGAAGGAATTCATATTTTTAATACAGAGTTATGAGTAATATCATCTAGGAAAGTTGAGCATTTCCTTACCTCTCTATTCATTTTTCTCATTCTGAATTTTAAACAATTATTTTCCGTCTCTCTTTATTTATCCCTCTCCTTAGACTTCTAATTTTTTCTATTTATTTGCATGTGCCAAAGAATTCGCTCTGAAATTTATTTTACATTTCTAGTGTCTTTCTTTTTAGTTCATTAATACTGCTTTTATCTTTATTATTTGCTCCTTTCTGCTTTAACTAAGTTTGTTTTGTATAATTTTTATTAACTAGATGTTCAAATTTTAAAGTTTTGTCTTTTTTTTATTGAAACGTAGTTGATTGTACATATCCGTGAAGTACAGCATTGAATATCAATACGTGTGTGCAACATGTGATGCTCAAATCAGGATAATTAGTATATTCAACATTATGCAATGTAATCATTTTTCGTGGTCTTTTATCAATTCCTCCCTTAACCTCCTTCCTTCTCCCCCTTTCCCACTTGTGGTAACATTGATTCTGTTCTCTCCTTTTGAAAGTTCAACAAATTATTGTGATTGCTAGATCTTTCTTATTTATTTATTTGTTTGTTTGTTTATTTTTTAGCTTCCACTTATGAGTGAGGACGTACAGTATTTCTCTTTCTGTGCTTGGTTTATTTCGCTTAACATAATTTTCTCTAAGTTCACCCATGTTCATGTGAATGGCAGTATTTCATTCTTTTTTATGGCAGAGTAGTATTACACTGTGTATATATACCACTTTTTTCTTATCCAGTCATCTGTTGATGGACATTTAGGTTAGTTCTAACTCTTGGCCATTGTAAATAAACATGGGAGTGCAGATATTCCTTTAATATGAAGAATTCCATTCCTTTGGGTATATATATATATATACAGCAGTGGGATTAATGGATCATTTGGCAGTTTTATCTTTAGTTGTTTGAGGAACCTCCATAGCATTTTCTGTAAAGGCTGCACAAATTTACATTCCCACCAACAGTGTAGGAGGGTTCTCTTTTCTCTATATCCTCACCAGCATTTGTCCCTCTCTGTCTTTTTGATAACAGCCAGCCTAACTTGGGTGAGATGATACCTCAATGAGGTTGTGTTTTGCATTTTCCTGATGCTGAGTGATGTTTAGTATTTCTTCATGTGTGTGTTGGCCATTTGTTTATCTCCCTTTGAGAAATGCCTATTCAGGTCCTATGCCTATTTGTTAATCTGGTAATTTGTTTTTCTACTGTTGAGTTGTTTGAGTTCCTCATATATTCCGGATATTAATCCCTTGTCAGATGCATAGTATGCAAATATTTTCTCCCATTCTGTAGATTGTTTTTCGCTCTGTTAATTGTTTCTTTTGCTGCACAGAAGCTTTTTAGTTTGATATAATCCCATTTACTTATTTTTTCTTTTGTTGCTTGCGTTTTGGTGGTCTTATTCATAAAGTTTTTGCCCAGTACTGCTTCCTGTAGTGTTTTCACAGTTTTCTTTTAGGAGTTCTATAGTTTCAGTTTTTACAATTAAGTCTTTAATTAATTTTGAGTTGAATTTAGTATAGGGTGAGAGATATGGTGTCGGGTCTGCCGCTGGCCGACCCGAACAGCCCTTGCCTCACTATCAGTCTCTCCCTTGGTGTTCCTTCTGGTGGGCAAGCGAATTGCCCAGATTCCTCTTTCCCTCTGGTCCCCATTGGAAGGAGACGGGGGAAGAGAGCCGTGAACAGAGGTGAACACTGTCTCCGGCCCCAACCAGCTCGTTAAAGGACACTCAGATGCCGTGGGGGTTCTGTCGAGCAGTTCCTTTTATTATCACACAAGCACTTGCTTTTAAAGGCAAATGGGGAAGGGAGGCTTTTTACATCCTCCAATCAGCTTATAGGTTGCAAGAGCATGCATCCTGTCTCAATGCCTAGCTATTGCAACCACGCAGTGTTCGCGAGCATGGAAGCACATATTTGGCCAATAAGGGCTAAGGCAAGGTTCCCGCAGACACTCCCACCCTACTTCCTCCTGCTGCCCTCTTAGGCTGCCACGTTAATGGCCCACTTGTAATGTCACTTAAGGTGGCGTTAGTTTTTAAGGCCCGACAATATGGGACTAGTTTTAGTTTTCTACATGTGGATATCCAGTTTTCTCAGCAACATTTATTGAAGAGGCAATCTTTTCTCCAGTGTATGTTCTTGGTGCCTTTTTTAAAGGTCAGTTGCATGGGTTAACCTCTGTGTTCTCTATTCTATTCCATTGGTCAGATTGTCTGTTTTTATGACAATCCCATCCTCTTTTGGTTACTACAGCTTTGTAGTATAATTTGACACCAGGTAGTACAATGCCTCTGGCTTTATTTTTTGTGCTCAGGATTGTAATGGCTATTTCAGGTCTTTTGTTGTTTCCAAATGAACATTAAGATTTTTTTCTATTTTAGTGAAGAATGTCATTATTATTTTGATAAAAATTTCATTGAATCTGTGATTATTTGGGATACAATGGACATTTCCAGAATGTTAATTCTTCTAATCCAACAGCATGGAATATCTTTCCATCTTTTTGTATCCTCTTTAATTTCTGTCAACAGCGCTTTATAGTTCTCATTGTAGAGATCTTTCACTTCCCAGGATAAATTGATTCCTAGATTTTTTGTTTTTGTTTTTGTATTTTCTGAGGGGGTGACTAATGTAAATGGGCAGATTTTCTTGATTTCTTTTTCTGCTAGTTCATTGTTGGAATATAAAAATGCTACTTATTTTTGTGTGTTGATTTTGTATCCTGAAACTTTACTGAAATTGTTTATCAACTCTAAGGTTTTTTGTTTTGTTTTGTTTTGTTGGAGTAGGCTTTTCTCTATGTAGGATCATGTCATCTACAAGCAAGGACAATTTGACTTTGTCACTTCCAATCTCAATGCCCTTTCTTTCTTTCGCTTGCCTGATTGCTCTGGCTAGTACATCCAATACTATGTTAAATAGTAGTGGTGAGAGTGGACATTCTTCTTTTCTATTATTCTTAAAGGAAAATATTTCAGCTTTTCCCTATTAAGCATGATATTAGCAGTGGGTTTGTTGTATATGGCTTTTGTTGTATGTATGTTGTGTTAAGATACCTTCCTTAGGGCCGGCCCATGGCTCACTCGGGAGAGTGCGGCACTGGTAGTGCTGAGGGCACGGGTTTGGATCCTATATAGGGATGGCCGGTGTGCTCAATGGCTGAGCGTGGTACAGACCACACCATGCTGAGGGTTGTGATCCTCTTACTGGTCAGAAAAAAAAAGATGCTTTCCTTATACAACTAATTTCCTAAAAGTCTGTATCATGAAGGAATGTTGAATTTTGTCAACTGTTTTTCTCTGCGTTTATTGAGATATTCATGTGGTTTTTCTCCCTTATTTGTTGATATGGTGTATCACATTTATTGACTTGAATATGGTGAACCATACTTGCATCCCTAGGATGAATCCCACTTGATCATGGTGTACATTTTTTTTGATGTGTTGCTCTATTCTGTTTCCTAAAATTTTGTTGAGGATTTTTGCATCTAAGTTGCATCAGAGATATTGGCCAATAGTTTTCATTTTTTGTTGTATCTCTGTCTGGTTCTGATATCAAGGTGATGTTGGCCTCACGGAATGAGTATAGGAGAATGGCATCTGTTTCAATTTTTTGGAAAAGTTTGCAGAGATTTGGTAGGAATTCCTTTAAAAATGTTTGGTAAAATCAGCAATAGAGCTATCCAGTCCTGGGCTTTCCTTTATCGGGAGACTGCTGATTACTGTGATGTCTTTGCTTGTTATTGGTCTGTTCAGGTTTTCTGTTTCTTCTACAGTCAGTCTTGGTGGTGTGTACATGTCCAGAAATTTATCCATTTCCTCCAGGTTTTCAAATTTGTTGGCATATAATTGTATATAATAACTCTAATGATTCTTTGTATTTCTATAGAATCGGTCATAATGTCTCCTTTTTCTTTTCTGATTTTTTGTTATTTTGGTCTTCAGTCTTTTTTTAGTTAGTCTAATGGTTTATTTATTTTGTTTATTTTCTCCAAAAAACACTTTGTTTCACTGCTCTTTTGAATCATTTTTTGTGTCTCTATTTCATTTAGTTCTGTTCTGATTAGTAGCCTTTCCATCTACTAATTTGGGGGTTGGATTGTTCTTGTTCTTTCTAGTTCTTTGAAGTATGGTGTTAGATTGTTGATTTGAAATCTTTCTATTCTTTTGATGTAAGCACTTACTGCAGTAAATTACCGTCTTAGTACTTCTTTTGTAGCATCCCACAGGTTTGGGTATGATGTGTCTGTATTTTCATTAGTTTCAAGAAATTTTTTTTTATTTCCTTTTTAATTTATTCTTGGGTCCATAGGTCATTTAGGAGCATGTTGTTTAATTTCCATGCATTTGTATAGTTTTCAGAGTTTTGTTTGTTATTGATCCCTAGTTTTAATTTGTTGTTGTCTAACAAGATACTTAAGATAATTTCAATTTTTAAAACTTTGTTGAGAATTGATTTGTAACCTAACATGTGGTCTATCCTGGAGAATGTTCCATGTGCTGAAGAGAAGTATGTATATTCTATAGTTGTTGGATAAAATGTTCTGTAGCTATCTGCCAGGTTCAATTGGTCTAAAGTTTGGTTTAAATCCTGTGTGTCTCTGTTGATTTGTTGCCTAGATGATATTTCCAATGCTGAGAGAGGTATGCTGAGGTCCCCAAAGGGTCTATCTATCTTTTTAGGTCTAATAGACCTAAAAAGCTTTCTTTAACTGAAAGGAGAAACTTCATATCGAGGGTACCCACTGGTGCTTGACATTGATTCAGAATGATGAAATTTAAGACAAATTCTTTTAAAATTATTTTGCTTCAAAAATAAAGAGAAATACCTTAGTATTTTCACAGTTAAAAAGAATTACATCAGTGTCAGAATTCTCAAAAAATAAAATTACAAAGTAAAAAATAAATAGCATTTCCAAAAAATTCAAGAAAAGTAGGTGTGGACCAAATATTTTGTATCTATTTAAGCAATTCATTAATTACTAAGGCTATAGAAAAAGCACAGTCAAACATAAAAGATCCCCAGAATTTATTATTCTTTAGGAATTCTCTAAAGAATTTACCAGAGGAAAATCTCTGCCCTATAAATAAATGACAGAAAAATAAATAAATAAAAGCAAAGAACTGATGGGGAGCATTTAATAGTTTTAATTTTTGACCTTAAGCTAAAACAAAATTGAGGCAAAAGTGTAAGAATAGCATGCAATGTTTTATATTCTGATAAGTAAAAATAATGCAAGTAGACAGGGAAGAAAAGGGAGAAGGAAATATAAAAGTGGAATTAGTTCATTGACTGTTGAATAGGTAAAATATGGAAGTCAAACAATACCTTAGAAAACTATTAAACTAGATAGTAATCAGCTAAATAATTAAACAGGAAGTAAGTGCACTAAAAAAAAAAGATATGAGGACAATGGAAACAGTAGAAAAAAATGCAACTATTTCTAAAAACTAAAATAAAGTTAAATAACAGTGATAATGCATCATGGGGACAAAGAAACATGAAAAATATAGTATAGCCATCTATGATTATAATTTATAAGACAAAACTGAGAGTAAAGACATCAGACACATTAATAACTTTTCAAATCACTTAACACAAAAAGTATTTCCAATTTGGTTTATGAAAAAAGATTCAACTATCTATCTGCTTTATACTAGAGACATGTGCAGAGCAAATTGATTAAAAGAAAGCTAAAAGTAAAGGATTTACCAAAGATGTACCAGGAAAATTGAAACAATAAAGATGTAAGATTAGTTATTTTGAACCAGAAAAAGTAGAGTACAAATAAAAACATTACTCATGACAAAGACATATTTTTTTCTATTTATTTATTTGTTTACTTATTTATTTTAAACTTCCAAATAAAATTATATGTGTTTATAGTATATGACATGATGTTTTGAACTATGTGGAATTCCTAAATTGAACTAGTTAACACATGCATTACCCTCACATACTTATCTTCATGTGTTTGTGTGTGTTTGTGAGAGTGTGGTGAGAACACTTAAAATCTGCATTTCTAAGTGATTTTCAGGTACAGAATACATTTTTATTAAATACTGTCACTATGCTATACAATAGATTTCTTGAACTCACTCCTCCTGTCTTTCTGAATTGTTGTGCTTTTTTAAAGACTAAAATTGACAATGTACAATTTGATGAATTTACTTGCACCAAATAATTTGGCATCCACCTCTACAAAGCAAAAAAAAAAATTCAAGGATTCTCACTATAAGTGGACAAAAAAGACACATATAACATAAATAATAAGGCAGATCTCATTAATATATATCAATTTTTAAATTTTCCTTTTGCAGATTAGATCTTAAATGTGGAATCTCTAATCACTAGAAGAAAGATGAATTTTTTGATAAATAGTTCTGGCACAGTATTTTGGATAAGAAAAAGAATTATTAAATGTGTATGTCACACCACACAAAAGAATACATTCCAAATGGCTTCAGGCATGTAAATATAAAAAATGAATTCCTAAATATAGTAAAAATATATATATATCGTAAATGTGATAAATAAAGAAAATTCAAAAGGTTCTTCTATAACTTCAACATATGACTCATCCCGTTTCTGGGTATATACCCAGAGGAATGGAAATCATCATGTTGAAGGGATACCTGCACTGCCA
>NW_007733804.1:16470-23147 GCF_000696425.1 Galeopterus variegatus
GGGGATAATTGGGTGGGGGACATGGGGTACAAATGCAATTTGTGGTAATGGGTATGCTGCCTTTATGAATCTGGCCCTCACATCATGGGCACGAGGAGTGGCAATCAGCTTTGTATCTCATGAATATTCATAACCAATAAAAAACAAAAAACAAACAATTCTTGAAAACAGGATAGATTAGTGATGCTGATTCTTCCAAACATAATGGAGATGTGTTTGGGGACTGAAAATGTTCAGGTTATACTGAGTGAAAATCACAAAATAAAGATTTCATGTGATTATTTAAAAAAAAATCGTACAATTCAAAATATTTCATAATCCACTGAATAAAATATGAATTTATATAATAATAACAATATGAATAAATAAATAGTAAATGATTATATGATACATAGATAGCTACAGATAGCAGATTGATTGATCAATAGATAGGTAGATATGAGAAGGGAAGGCTTTAAGTTATACGTAATTTCCAAGTAATAAATATAGTTACTAAATCATTGACAACTATAATAACAATATTTTTTCAGGCAATATTATTAATGAAATGTAGTAATTGTTTTAGGTGTTAATCATCCATATATTATGGGCAAAAGAATGATAAACATGAGAATACTATGCCACTAAGTATCTCCCCACAAGATACTTATAGGGAAAAAATATTAACTTTGCATTGAGAAACCTGGCAGACACATTGAGTCAGGTGAGACAGACCACCTGTGCACATGTTACATGACGCTAGTTTAGTATTTACCAATAGACAGCAAGGGACAACAGAAGGGTAGGATTCATAGCAAGCCAGTCCTCAAGGCTTAGGAAAGTTGAAGAGTGTGTGGAGTCTCAATGGTGTGTACCCCATTTGAGCTGCAGCTGAGAAACCCTAGAAAGCAGCTCACCCTGGGTTTTCTTTAACCCAGGAAAATATGCTACTCTGAGCTAAAACATTGAAGGACAAATTACTTCTGAAAGAAAAAGGAAGAAATTTTTCCAAATTAGGGAGACCAACAAGACATGTTATCTAATTTGCAGTGTGATCCGTGATTGGGTCAGAGGGACAATTGTGAAAAGGGGACTTTCTATAGATTGAATAATTATATTTTATTATTAATATTAACTTTCAAATTTTGATTATTACACTATGACCATGTAAGACATTGTGTAATTTACTAATTCTAGAGCATATGACGGTGCTTCAAAAAGTTTGTGGAAAAATGGAATTAAAATATAGTATAAACCTTTCCTAAACTTTTTGAAGACTCCTCATATATAGGGAAGGAAAGAAAGAGAAAGAGAAAGAACGTTGAAGCAGATGAGGTGTAAAAATGCTAACACGAAATGCTAATAAATAGTATATGGAAACTTTTCATGTCTTTTCAGCTTTTCTGCAAATATAGAAGTACTTCAAAATAAAAAATTTAAAAGTTGATTGCAGTATTTTTTATTACATTTATTTGTCTTTATTCAGTTTCTTGAAGCCATGTCATAGAGATCAGGAATGAAGGCTTATAAGACTAGTAAAGGACTCAAAGCAGAAAACAGGTTTTTAAAAAGTAACATATTAAGGAAACGGAAAAGAATTAATTAGAGAAAAGGAAAATGTGAATAAAATAAAATTATAAGGGTCACTTTTAGGGGCTTAAGAGGGTAGAAGGGTAAGATTTTCATTTCCATTATTTTCCATATTGTAAACTAATGTTAGTGTGAGAGCTGCAACTTAATTGTAGACAAAAATCTAACTCCAGATTTTCTGCTTTTTTCTCTATATGATTATGCAACAAAAGATAGCAAAGTAATACATATATTCATGCTAGAAATTCCTACACTAAAATTGATGTCCATAATGTTGCAGAAGTGCACAGATTTGGGAGCCAGACAGATCTACATTTGAATCCTAATCTTCCAATTTCTAGCTTTTTGACAAATGTTAGTTCCCCTTTTATAGAAAAGAAAACTGGCTAATTTTGTTGCACTCTGTGAATTTTAAGATGATTTTCAAGAACACAGAAGGAATTTAAATCTGCAGTTTTTAAGAGGCTAGTTAGTTTCATTCAGCTAGCTAAGTCTTTGCCAGAGCATGATCCATATATATCTGCATAAAAATTTCCCCCAGAAATTCTGCTTCAATGGATGTGGAGGCGGACCCAATAATTTGCATGTTTAACAAGCACCTTCAGATGATTCAGATGTACATTACATTTTATGAATCACTGTTTTAGATGGAGAAGTCTCAAGTTACTGCATTGAACTAAGCTTGCTCTGAAATATTAATGTTCTATGCATCTTTTCTGAAAAGTCAGTTTCGATATATTTGACTAAGTAGAAAAATATAGAAAAAAAACAGTTTTAGATTCTTTATTCTTAACAGTGAGGATCATATTCAAGTTAGAAGAAGGAAAGAGCTACTTTTGGTATTTTCATATATCAGTTACCAACAACACAAAGGTTTGTCACGGTGATTTGACACATGTATTTTTAAATCACATCAGCGAGACTAAAAGCATTTGCAGATTAATATGAAAGGGAAAGAAACCTGAAATGGCCAATAGTTAAGGGAAAAATAAATAAGGAGATAGAAAAAAAAAAGAGTCATATCAATCAAGTTACAGAAAGATACTTAAATTATACAAGGGATTGTTTTCAGCAATATCTGTGATTATTAGGAAAGTAGAGAATATAAAATCGATTGGGTGGCATTATAAAGGGGATGGAGAATATGTAGATACATATAGATAGACAGACTGATTCATCATTATATAACAGATATTTCAAGTGAGAACACCAAATGATATAATATCCTTACTTAATGCAGAAATATTTCTAGATTTAACCACTGTTCTTATTCTAATCTCATCAAGTATTTTCAGGAAATTAAGTCTAAATTTAAATCTAGATTTTTTTGATTTTTCTCTCTTTTTTACGTTGGGAGCAGTTACCTCTGGTCAAAGAACTTTGCTTTACAAGATTTCAAAATTACGCAAAACTCTACAAATTGACATGAAAATGTCAACCAATTATATTAATGACAATATCCCATCCATATTACATATAATAAGACCAGAGTATATGCTATTCTTCATCAGTGCTGTTATCTAAACTGATGTAACATTCTCTCTTTCTCTCTTCATCAGTGACCAAAATGACATTATAAGCATCCCTGGCCACTGAAAACATTAATAAAATTTTAGAATAGTGACATAGTTTAGCTTGATACATATGTTCAAACAATACCACTGTTTTCTTTAACTATACAAAAAATTGAAATAAAATTAAAATAGACTCTTTTCATGGTGTATGTATATATACGTATATATATATATATATATAATATATATATATATATATACACTCAAATTTAAACTTATCAATAATGTGTAAAATATAACTTTTAAACAGTATCGGTTTAGGGACAGTAAAACATGCTTTCACTGTTTCTGCACTAGTAAATACTTTGCTATATTCCTCATTTTCTCCTACTTTGACTTTGTAGTCATGCCCTCATTACCATATTCAATTAATTAGTGCCGAAGTGTTTGAGTGCTTGCAACTCATGACGTTGCATTATAGACTCCAAATAAGTAGGGCAAGTTCCTAATGCAAGGTGAGTATTTAGAGATCAGAGGAACAAAGCAAAGTACTCACATCTTTGTGAAAATATCAACACTAAAATTTATTGTTTGACCAAAGACCTTCTACAAGGACAAAGAAATACACAAAAGTGGGGGGGGGGTAAAGAAGAATAAAAGAAAGAGTAAATTAAAATTAAATGTAAAGAAAAAAGAGAAAAAATGCATTTATTTTTATCTCACCTTGACCCAACCAAGCAGTATTAGAACAAATGTACCTCTTAACAACTTGCCATCTCACATTTTGAGAGGAACCACAAGAATTATTTTGGCTCTGCAATATTTGTATTTATCACATTTGTACACCAGCTGCAAAAAGCATTTCAATCCATGGGATTTTCTGTATGTTCAGAAATGTCTTAATTCCTCACTGAGGGAATGCACTGGAGGGTTTCAGAGTGTTTTACATAGCTTTGTTGAAAAAAAATATATATGGCAAATACAAATGTGACTTATGACTTTTGCATCTTATATTCCGTTCTGCCTTGACAGTAGAGTCATTTTAGCATGCAACCCGGAAATAAATCTGTTCTCAAAGACAAATTTTAAAGCATTGCCTTATGTTTGATCTTTAAATACAGCCAAATCCCATTACTTGCAACAGAGTGTACATAATCCCCATAACATTCACAGCAATAGTGTGATCAGCCACTGCCTTAGTTTCAGTTATGCTGATTCCCCCTTTTTCCTCCTGTGATTAGCTCTTCAGCATCTTTCCTACCTTGTTAGTAACTTGAATGAACCTCTCTATCTTGAGTAAAATAATAGCAATATAGCTCAGATATTATACCTACTTCAGAATGTCCCGTCACTGTAACCAATTACATAATCTTCCTCTTTCTCATGATATTTTCACTCTAAAATGGGAAGCAGAGTGGTAAGATCATGCAAATGTCTCTCCTCTTGTCTTTGTTGGGTTCTGTGCATACCCTCTCAATTCCCTAAGCCCCTCCTTTCCTTACTGTAGATATGATGTCACCAACAGAACTCTTCTGTTTCCAAGCCTGTTATTCCCCACAGGAATGCCCTCAAAAAAAAAAAAAAAATGTAGCAGATAATTTACTGGTAAAATGATCCGGAAGGAATCACTTAAGCTTCAGGGACTGATTATCAGGGAGAAAATTGTAGAAATTATGTGCAGGTTTTAGAGGGCCTCAATACCTCTCTTTTCCTGGAGACTGCCTGTTCTGCTAATTTATCTCCCCAAGGTTCATTCTTACTTTTTGTTATGCTCACATCCTTCACATTATTTCCTGCATTTCCTCTTTCTTTAAAATGATATTTCCTAAGTTTCTCTAATTATTTTATCTTTGTGGAATTTTTAAAAAAATCATTAAGATTAGTATTTTTCCAGTTTTATGTGGTATGATTGACAAATTAAAATTATATATATTTAAGGTATAAAACATCATTTTTTTATTTATGTATGTATTTTCAAATAATTCATAACATCAAGATTATTAACACATCCATCACCTCACATAGTTACTATTTTATTATGAGTATGGTTAAGAATACTTAAAATCTACTGTAATGCACTGAATTATGTACCTCCAAAACTCACTGAAATTTGAATTGTGCACCAAGTTTTATGTGTTAGAAACTTATCCTTCACTTAGCCCCCACTGTCGGTGGAAATCTTATGGTAATTGAAAGGTGGATCCTTGAAGAGGTGATTGAATTGTAGGTCCATGCTGTAGTGCATGGATTAAAAATGGTGGTCAAGGGCGTGGTTTTGAGGGCTTTAAAAGAAGAAGAGAATCTGTCTCCCTCTGCTCTCTTTGCTTCCACCAATTTAGCAATGTGAGACCCCTGAGTCACTAGTGCCACCACTAGATGGACTTTGGATTTCCCAGCCTCAGAAATTGTAAGCAATAAATTTCATTTTCTTTATAAATCACCCAATTTCAAGTATTTTGTTATAAGCAACAGAAACAGACAAATACATCTACTCTCTTAGCAAATTTCAAGTGTGCATTATTATTAACAATAGTCACCATGTTTTACATTAGATATCCAAAACTTAATCATCCTATAACTGAACATTTATACCCTTTGACCAATATCTCCCCTACCTCCAGCCCCTGGCAACCAGCATTCTACTATCTGTTATTACAGGTTTCAACTAATTTTTTTTTTTTTTAATTCAACATAACTGACATTATGCAGTACTCGTCTGAATGTGTCTGGCTTATTTCACTGAGCATAATGTCCTCCAGAGGCATCCATGTTTTCACAAATGGAAGATGTTCTCCTTTTTTTAAGAGTGAATAACATTCCATTAACATACACACAGACACCCCCCACATTTTGTTTATACATTTATCTATTGTATGACAACTAGGTCATTTTCATATCCTGGCTATTGTGAACATAGCATTGAATATAGCAGTGCAAACGTTTCTTCAAGATGGTGATTTTATTCCTTTGGATAAATAACCAAAAATATTTTAACTGACTTTCTGCTATCAGTTTTTTTTTTTTTTTAGTTCGCCTTTTCAAATCAAATTTCAATCAATCAATGAATTATTTTACTTTGCTCACAGCTCAGATAACTCACTCTAGTAGGGGATGAATTCCCTTACCTGAACCAATTTTAGAGTACATTCCCGCTCATAACAAAGCAAACCACCTGCCCCAACATGAAACATTTTGTTGAATTTTAATTAGTTACCTATGTGCCTAGCCCTTTATGTAAAACTTCAACATAGTTTATATTTTGACCAACATATAGAAATTTTAAAATTCTCTTTAGAAACCTATTGATAGCTGGAACACACAGCTTCTGTTCATGTAGAAGCTGCTTTGGTTATTTCCTAATTATTTCTAATTATTTTAAGCAAATTCTAAAAAGAATCCAATGTTTTTTAAATGATTAAAACTTATTACAATTTACAATTATTATTCTCACATTTTATTACACTTAAAACTCAGTAAAAAACATCAATTTTCAGTTAATTTTAAATGACCCTTGGTGTTTTTCAGATGTTAACAGAATAGGCCAGACTATTCTTTTTTTTTTTTTTTTTTTTTTTTTTTTTTTTTTTTTTTTTT
>NW_007733804.1:23850-25681 GCF_000696425.1 Galeopterus variegatus
ACCGGACTGGGGACCGGCAACGGGATTGCAACCCTCGGCGTTGCTCCCGCGCCTCGCTCAGACAGTGAGCGGGAACCGGTCTGTATGTGGGATCCGAACCCTCGGGTGGGAGCGCCGCCGCGCTTCCCAAGCAGCGCACTATCCAGTGCGCCACCGGGCTGGCCCTAGGCCGGACTATTCTTATAATCAGATTCTCTTAACACATATTGCTAGGTTTTCTCTTACACATTTTATTGCAACAGAATTTTCATATCTATTAATTTTATGGAAGTTAATATAGAATATTGTAATTAAGAATGTTTAGTAATGCATAACAAAACAAACAACCCTATAAAGTATATTTTGTAAAGTTTATGCAATTTTCAGTTTTTACTGGAAACACCACCATCATCTCACAATTAGAGGGAAGGGAAGGATGTTTTGGTGGTACATTATTCAGAGTTAAACAGCATGGATGGGAATAAAAACACTACTGATATAGAAGAATATTGTAACATCTCTGAAAATTTTGCCTAAAATTCACTGTGAATACTTAAAAGCAAAACAAAAAAAAGACAAAAAGCCAGAACAGTATGAGAGGCTGTAAAATTGGCATGATTTAGATACAGATTTAGGTATGATTCATTATTCAATCACTGTTAAAAGTGCAGTACTTCTCAAGATGCTGTACTAAACATATAACTTTACATGAAAACAGTATATGGCATAGAAAATGTTTTCCTATATTCAAATTAGAATAAAATAAAGAAGATCATGGTTAGAATAATTTCTTAATCAGAGATGATTCTTGTCTAGACAATTCAAAGCTGATAATGCTGTGTGTTCTAAATAGACGTTTAAATGTCAAAAAATGGCAATTCGTATTTTAATTATTCAGGACTTAAAAGCTCAAAGGCATATAAGGATCTCAAAATGTAAGTATAAGAATGCCACCTTATGTAGCAGCAATACATATTTACAAGTGCTTACTCCTATAGACATAAGGAGAAATAAGGTGGGAGGGAGGAAACTTTCACTGCTTCTCTTTCATTTAAAATATTTGGTGAAAAGTTTAAAGAAATCTGTTGGGTTTTTTTCCTTTCTCAATATGAACTTGTGAAAGTGACATTGTGTTGGGCTCAGGAACAGATCTTGCTTAAGAAATGTGTTGCTGTTATGTTCCCTCAGGCTGAGTGACCCCTTTCTCTCTCTCCTTCAATGGCCCACATAAACAGAGCTTTCTGGCATATGCATTCAGCTGAAGCAAATTAATAGCAATAACTTTGCACAGTAACATTGTTTTTGTTCTATGCATTTCTACATTAATCCTCCTATGTTCGTTTTGTACTATGATGGAGAATGAGTCTTTTAGGATGTCCCTCACATGTAAAAATTTTAACATGTGGCCAGATGTTCCTGCAATAGCTTCATTCCATTGGAAAAGATAGTAGGTTTTACTTTAGAAAATTTTCAACTGTTGCAAAAATTTCAATAGATTGATTTTTGCTAGAAAACACACACAAAAAAAAATTCAGAAAGCATATTCCTTAATGATAGGATTATCTGGTTAAAAGTTCTAATTCTTGATCTTTCTTTTATCTTTCACACAAATTCAGAAAGCCTATTCCTTAATGATAGGATTATCTGGTTAAAAGTTCTAATTCTTGATCTTTCTTTTATCTTTTTCTTTTTTCACTATGATCATCCTTCATATATATATATATTTCAATTCAGTTTAATCCCATTTTAGTCTTTCTTTAATTAAAATTTTAAAAAGGACCATGAAGGTTTTTTTTTTTTTTCTGAAAAAGAATTTTTTGTATTCCCTTACCTTATCTAAAGTCTAATATGA
>NW_007733804.1:26632-33122 GCF_000696425.1 Galeopterus variegatus
TTTTTTTTTTTCTGAAAAAGAATTTTTTGTATTCCCTTACCTTATCTAAAGTCTAATATGAGATGTTTGAATAAAATCATTAGTGAAACCACGGGGGGAAGAAAAGAAATATCTTCAAATAAACGTATCATTTACAGAATAATATGAAATCATGTGTCACTCTTCAAGATAGGTTAGCCAAAAGTCTCTGAAAAATTCCTTCTTCTCTTCTTACATTAAGCAATGTCATATTTTAACCAGAGTCAGACATATTAAAAAAAAAAAAAAAAGCCATGAAAGAGAAGAGGGTTGCATTGGAGTTCAACACACTTTAACAGCATCATGTTTCTAATTCCTGTTGCTTCTCCACCTTCTTCGTTTCTCCTCCTCTTCTCTCCTCTCAATGGAAACATGTTCCTTGACTTGACTGGTGCCCTGTGTGTGGTACTGTTTTTGATTGGCAGGTATCTTGGGGCTTTTTTTTTTTTTTTTTAATGTGATAATGAGTGAATGTGATTTGATGGTAGCTGACTTGAATCAAAGTTCTTCTAGAGAGTGATGGTTACATACCCAAAGCAACTTAAATATAAATTTCAAACAAGGTAAAATAATGACATATGTGAAGTCAGCCTCCACCTCATCTCCTGTCTCTGCTTTCCTAACTGCTCACAGCTGAGTCCAAAAAGGACACGGAAACCTCACAGTCGGCATGGAGCCAATTCAAGCTTAAGTATCTTTGCCCCTACCCTTCATTTAGTGGGTCTCAAATACGCGGGTACTTCAAAAAGTCTGTAGAAAAATAGAATTGAAATATAATATGAATCTTTCCATGAACTTTTGGAAGTACTTTCATATATGTTCATGTCTCAAAACCACTTTGATATTGGAAAGGTCCTATTTGACCAGGTAAGACTTTTGACAAAGAGAAAGAGAGTAAGGATAAAAGGTTGTATGGTAATGAGGATAGTGGGACGCTGTGGTAATGATCCAGCATTTCCAGCCACCTGTGCCCTGCTTCTGGCTTTCTCTCTCTCTTGTTCTCTGTCTCTATTGCTTTATCTGTCTGTCTTTCTCACCAGACTCTAATACTCTAAGAATACTATTATTACCTACTTTTAAAAAAATTATTAGGCATCTTCCTCCATATAAAATATGAACTCTTTTTTTAACTTTAATTTTTATTGAAACATAATCAATTGCACATGTCTGTGGGGTACAAGTTTCATGTCAATACCTATGTGCAATATGTGATGCTCAAATCAGGATGATTAGTATAAGTTAAAAAAGGATTTTGTGTGTGTGTGTGTTTTTTTTTCAGGTGTACTCCCACTTAATACATGCCCAATATGTATTTTTTAAATGAATAATTGAGTAAATGGCCAAAATACTGTTTCTAGTGTTTCCTTCAGTTCCAATCAAGCCCAGGATCATAAACCTGACAGCAACTTGCAGCACTGTTTTCCCCTATATAACGTCCATTCATCTCCCTATACGTCATGTTTTCTCTCCTTGATCACTATATACCCCACGCTCTACCCCTACCCTCTGCCGCTGCATGTACACCAATCAAGACCAAGACTGTAGGCACTATCACCCTTCTCCTTCCAGGAATAGTACCCTAGTCTGAATATCTGTTATTTAGTAGGCAAATATAAGGTCTATAATTTACAGTGTAATTCAGGAAGGAGCAAATAATTGAATGTTTCTGTAGTTTAAGGAACCAAGGAGAGAGAGGGAAAAGTTGAAACTACACAATCCTGACTGGCCTTGTACATTCCACAACAAGTTCATAGTTAACCCAATATTAAGAAATCAGCGATAGGGGTTTAAGAATCTTGAATCTTGATGTAACAAAATGTGTTTTGAATATGAAAATGAGCATTCTGGAAGCAGAGTAGCAGATATGGGAGGATGATAAAGCTCTATCAGGACACAATCTGAAAGTGAATTATGCCAATAAAAAGTTGAGAGTCGATAGTAAACTAAACAATACTAGTGGACACAGAGGTAGTTAGGTGAGGGAGGATATGGGAAAAATCTGAAAGACATAATCAGCAAAAATTGGATTGATTAATTGACTGATTCATTGGATAACTAGTTGGTAAATCAATTGGAATTCGACCTAAGCCTGTCAAGCCCTTTAGAAACCAAGAATATCCCTTGGCTGACCCTCAGAGGCATGGCCCTGCATCTGGGCTCCTGCTCCAGCATCTTTCCTGTTCCCGGGTTTTGAAGATAATGTCAAATCCTGATTCTCCCTCTCCCTGCCTTGCTTTGCATTTTTGTGTGCTGAACTCTGTGCCTTACTAAGTGTGGTTTGTAGCAAAAGTGCACTTTACTGTTCTTAACATCATAGATTAATATCAGAAGGAAATTCTTAGAGCACTGCTAAGGTGAGAATTAAAGTTATAACCTTTATAGCTATGTCATAAGTATAGTGACTTTTGTCTTTTATTAAATGCTTACTTCTGTACATGGGATTTTAAAAACCATTTTTTAATTTATTTGCTAGGTAGGCATTTTTTAGGTTATATTTTGTGTTTCCAGGATCTTGTCACTCAATAGTCAACAAATACTGTCAAATGCATAATTGTGCCAGGTGCTGGAATAGAAGAATGAACAAAAACGAAGCCTCTGTCCTTAAGCACTTACAGTCTAGGTAGAGAAATAGATAATAGAGAAGCCTACAACATCATCATCAACAAAAACAACAAAAAATATGTATTGGGTCAGTTGATAAAAGAACTACAACAAAAATCAGAGAGGTTAGAGAATGATGGGAGAATTATTCAAATAGCGTAGTTATGAAAAGCTTATCTGATAATGTTGCACTTGAGAACAGACTTGAAGTAGGCAAAGGAGTGAGTAGTGTAGGAATCTGGGAGGAGTGCATTCCAGGACAAATATTTGATCTGTAATCCCTAGTAGAAAACTCACGGTTCAATATATAATGCCTTCTATTTATTATAATGCGTTCTGGACAATATATACGATGAATGCATTTCAAATGCTCAATTTCGGATACATTACAAACACAGATGCTCCTCAACTGTCAGTGGGGTTACATTCTGATAAACCCATCATAAATGGAAAATTAAATTAAAAATACATTTAATACACCTAACCTACCAAACATCATAGCTTAGCCTAGCCTACCTTAAATGAAAACTTAGATTATCCTACAGTTCGGCAAAATCATCAAACACAAAACCTATTTTATAATAAACTTTTGAATATCTCATGGAATTTATTGAAATCTGTACTGAAAGTGAAAAACAGAATGAGTGTATGAGTATTCAAAGTACAGGTTATATTGATTGTACCATCATAAAATCAACAAATCATAGGTGGAATCATCATAAGTTGGGGACCGTCTGTGTTATATCTTCTTTCTCTTTTATCTTGTAAGGAGTTTGGGACATTCACATGAACAATATTCCTTAAAAGGAAACTCCAGAAATTTTTATTTCCAATGTAGGTTTTTCAAAGACAAACATATTTTCACTGTTGAATGTTAACTTTACATTATAAAACCTCTAACAAGTTTATTTCTATTTTAAAATACATTGTGTGGAATGTGGGGGCCATACAAAGAAAATGAATAAGAAGTATCACTAGCGATAAGAACATTGGAATACCCTATAAGTGCTGGCTCTGTCCTGCATACCTTCCAACGTTACACACACACGCACACACACACACACAAACACTAAAAAACGAAAACATGCTTTAAAATATAAGAGTAGTATGAAATACAACAAAAAGTTCATGGAAAGATCCCTATTGTCTTTTAATTATATTTTTCCACGAGCTTTCTGAAGTACCCCTGTACTTAGAATTCTAAAAGCATTAAATTTACTCTTTGACTTGGAGTCAAATGATTTATTTGTTCATCATCTACTTCTTCATTATCTATTTTATTTACCTGAGAACTTTAAAATTTAAATAAGTTAATTTTTTAACTTATCATATCTAACTGTGGAGTAGTTGTTAGTAAGGTAATAATATAAATACTATAAAATTTATCATAGAATAATATATATTGTGAATTGTCACTAATGGATATAAAATAGGAAACTAACATGACCTGCTTTAAATACCTACTGTTATGTTATTATAGATAAAGCATCAATTTTCTTATTAACTATCAGATTTGGAAGTTCAGCTATTCCACACACATAACTTTAAACACAACTTTCAGTAGTATATAATTTTTGTAATTGTATTTTCAGTTTATTCTTAGTAATTTATATGTCTTAAGAATTATGGAGGCTGACACATTATAAAACCAAGATTTTAAATGTTGTTTACATTTACTTCTGAAATAAATTTGGTAAAATGATTAAAAATTTATGCAGAAATCTCAGGCAGTGTTATACAGATCATTTTATCAATCAACAATTAAAGTACTGAATGGATTAATAATAATGGAATTAATTTCTCCATAAATATTGATGCAAGAACAAAAATTTCAACTACTGAACTATTTTTAATAAATTAATTTTAATTATAAATTAATCTTATCATATCTGATATGATCTCAGAGGAAGTAAAAATGCCCAAAACATGGAAGTGTCAATATAATGCTGAATCTAAACACAACGGGATGTTGGAGGCAACATAACTTGGGCATGAGCAAGGGCTTTGGACTCAGACAAGCCTAAGTTTAAACATTGGGTCGACTATTTTCTACAATTATAAAATTGAACAAGATATTTATTCTTTGAGTTTGTGGTTCCTCATCTATAAAATAGTGACCATGCTGATGATGTAATATGTACCCAATGCCTAATACACTAGACATACATTAAGAATCAGTTTAATTTGCATTATTTTAATTCCTCAGTGGTCATCAGTTCTCTATGAACCAAACGTAGTAAATAGTATTCTTGCTCAAGACTTTAGCCCATTCTAATAATTATTACAGAAACAACAACTTTTACAAATCTAGGCCCAATTTGTTAAGCACTTCCTAAATTCCTGTATAAATGAGTATTATTTTGCAGTTGTGTTATGAAATATTGACAAAAATTGTATAATATTGTAAGTTTAATTGAAAACTTTCTTCAAAAATCATAAAGTCATGCAAGTAAGTGGCAGAAGCAGAATTCAAATCTACTTTTCTCTGATACCAAATCTATGTCTGATGAAATATTAAATGTAGTTACATTGTTTTTACTATATATGTATAATACAATGTTTAAAAAAGCTAAATAAAATCTGTGGTTTAAATGAAACAGTAAAAATAATTACATTCTTTCAAATAAAAAGAAAGCCTAAATTATGCATTGAGAAATAATTTGTTCATTGAGAGCTGGTGGTAGAACTCAGGTTTCTGCCATTAAGCTACAAGCTTTCATCTTGCTATCTTTAATTTAGGAAAGAATTCTGTCAAAACTGGCCAAGCTGTTCTAACAGACTTGACACCATTTTGACAAACAAAGCCCGGCACATCCAGAGGCATTAGGGAGCAAGACTTCCCAAAGATCATGTGTACTTTGGCCATCTGTGTTTTAAATTCTTGAGAACATTAAATCTCACAAAATTGAATATTTTACACAGATTTTTTTATATGTTTGCTTGACTTTCCTAGAGTTGAATATTATTTTATGAAACTAATATATCCCCAAAATATGTTTTTGTAAAATCAGTTTCAGAATATAGGATCTTATTTTCCCACTATGGTTTTCTATCATTTGATATGTGTTTCCCTGAAAAACTAGTTAGAAACTAAAAAATATAATAAACTCACATTTAAGAAGTCTAAGTTTTAAATATATTTTGGATGTCAAAATAACCATAATGCTTGAAAGAATTTGCAAATAGAATGGAGGGAGGGCTAATGAGGAATTGGTCAATGGACATAAGAATGATAGCGTATTGTATTGATGACTTAATCATACATTGTACACAATTATTGAAAATCAACATTGTACCCCACATGTATGTATAATAAATTATCTTTAAAAAGGGGGAAAAAAGAAATGTAAATGTTAGGGAAGTATTTAGATTTTTCTATAAATGGTAATTTAATATTATAAAGGGATAGCAATAGTTCTGGTAGAATTGAAAATAATGGAATGGCTTGTTTATATTAAAATATTTTTCTCCACAAAGTGTTACAGCATATAATATTCAACATCTAATATTAATAAACACTAATTAGGACCTAGTCATTGCTTTCAATTAATTGCATCTTTTAATCTCTACAACAGGTATTCATGTTCCATATTCAGCTTTTTTATTTAACAAAAAATATATTTTTTAAAGAGTTCTACTGAGTTTGATATTCAGAAAGGTTAACTAACTTGTTCACAATTATGTTTTTGATATATTGTGAAATCACTCCTCAAAACTGGTCTACTTGAATCCAAAACCCATAGTCTTTACCACTCTGTTCTACTGAATCACTATAATCCTCTGAGTTTCTGAATATCCTAATTCCTAAAACGTTATAAAATATTCTAATGTTTAGAAATGAAAAGAAAGTTTTGAGTTGTATATAAAAAAA
>NW_007733804.1:34290-34862 GCF_000696425.1 Galeopterus variegatus
GTATGCTCTTGACATGTTATAATTAACAATTAATCTGACAGTGACATGCCAGATGTGTAGAAGGAAAAATTTTGGTCTCCTAAATATAGACTCTGGCATGATGGTAGAATATACAAGAAGAGATCTGTAATATTACTTATAAAAATAAAATTACAAAAGAATTTAAACAAGAGTTAACAATGTAAAACTATTTTTTAATTTGAAATCAGTTTATAGTTCTGAATTTTTTCATTGTTTTTTATTGAAGCATATTGCACATATTTATGGGGTACAGACTAATATTCAATATATGTATATAATGTGCAATGATCTAATCAGGATAATTAGCACATTAACATTGCATAACTTAATCATTACTTTGTGATGTAAACATCTGATCTCATCTCTTCTAGTTGCTTGGTAACATGCAGTAAATCATTGTTAATTATAGATTCCTTGATCAACTGTACTTATTTTTTTATTTAACTATAATTTCATGTCTATTAACCAGCCTCTCACTATCGTCCCTCTCCCTGCCCTTTCCCACCTCTAGTACCATAGTTCTTTTCTCTCCTCTTAACAGTTCAACTTAC
>NW_007733804.1:35918-37607 GCF_000696425.1 Galeopterus variegatus
TTAATAATAGTGGTCAGGGGTGTGGTTATGAGGGCTTTAAAAGGGGACACACAGAGTCTGTGTCTCTCTCTCCATGCAAGACCCCTGCATTGGTATAAAGCCACCACCAAAGAAAAACTTTACCAGATGTGTTCCCTTGACTTTGGACTTCCCAGCCTCTGAAACTGTAAGCAATAAATTTCATTTTCTTATAAATCACCCAATCCAAGATAATTTTGTTATAAGCAACAGAAATGGAATAATACAGAAAATTGGTACCAGAGAAGTGGGGTGTTGCATACAATAAATTCTTGAAAATTTGGAAGCAGCTTTGGAATCGGGCATTGAGGAGAGGCTGGAAGAAATTGGAGGAGCATACTAGAAAAAGCCTAGTTTCTGGTGGGAGTTTAGAAGACAAAAAACCAGGGAAAGTTTGGAATATTTTAAGGGCTGCTTAAATGGTGGTAACCAGAATACTTATGGAAATATGGACTGTAAAGACTGCTCTAAAAAGGTCTTGGATTTAAATGAGAAGGAGTTTATCGGGAAATGAGGCAAAGACTACTCTTGCTATGAACTGACAAGGAACTTGATTGCATTATGTCCATGCCCTAGGACTTTGTTGAAGTTGGAAATTAAGAGTTGTGAAACAATATTTGGTGGAAGAAATTTCTAAGCAGCAAAGCATTAAGGAAGCTGCATGGTTACTTGTAAGAGCCTATGCTGAATTATGGCAGCAAAAGCATGATGTAAAGCCAGAATTTAAAAAGAAAGCAGAGCATAAACATTTGGAAAATTTGCAGCCTGGCCATGTAGCAGAGAAGCAGAGAGCATTTTCAGAAGAAAAATGCAATGGTGATAACAAGATTAGTACAAAAGAAAGGGATTATCAAGAAAATGGGAAAAAGAAGGCATTGCAGAAGCCTCTGGGGCCAGCCCTTCCATTTCAGGCCCAGAGGCCTAGGGAGACAGAATGGTCTTGGGAAACAGACCTGAGGCACCCTACACAGGCTCACTGACCAGGACCACCTCAGGATGCTGCTTTCCACATTAGCACCCCAGCTGCTTTGGATGCTCCAGCCATAGCTAAATTGGCCCCAGGTGTGGCTGGACCTGCAGCTTTGGAAAATAAAAGCTGGAAGCCTTGGCAGCATCCACATAGTGTTAAGTTTTCAGGCTTACATAATGACAGAGCTGGGGAAGCTTGGGAGCCTCCACCCTGATTCCAAAGGATGTATGGAAAAGCCTGGGGACTCAGGAAGAGATCTGTCATGGGGTGGGATCACCACATACAGCCTTCACTATAGCAAAGCCTAGCAGAAATGTGGGGTCAGAGTTGCAGCAGAGAAACCCCACCAAGGCCATGCCTAGTGGCACTGTGGAAGTGGGATCACCATGGAGACCCCAGACTTGTGGAGCTACCAGTGTGCAACACCAGCCTGTGAGAGCTAAAGCATCACCTGAAATCAGAAAAGCCATAGAAGTGGAGCTTCCTAAGTACTTGGTGACACAACCCCACAACAGTGTGCAGATAACGTCCAACATGGAGTCAAAGTGCATGATTCTCCAGCTTTGAGATTTTATGCCTGCCCCACTGTGTTTTAGTCTTGTTTAGGACCTGTTACTCCTTTCTTTTGGTCTATTTCTCCCTTTTTTGAACCAAAATATGTACCCTATGCTTGTCCCACCATTGTGTCTTGGAAGTAGATA
>NW_007733804.1:38202-40803 GCF_000696425.1 Galeopterus variegatus
CTTTTTTGAACCAAAATATGTACCCTATGCTTGTCCCACCATTGTGTCTTGGAAGTAGATAGCTTGTTATGACTTCACAGATGAGACTGAACTTTTGACTTTTGAATTTAAAGAAATTAAAACTTTGGGGATGAAATGAATGTATTTGTATGTAAAAAGGACGTGAGTTTTGGGTGGCTGGGGAAGAATGCCTTGAGTCGAATGTCCCCCCAAAGCTTAATTCCCACTGTTACTGTTGATGGTGGGAAATCCCATTATGGTAATTGAAAAGTGGGGCCTTGAAGAGGTCATTAGATTGTAGGACCATGCCTAGTGAATGGATTAATAATGGTGATCAGGGACATGGTTCTGAGGACTTTAAAAGGAGAACATGAAGAGTGTCTCTCTCTCTGCTCTGCCATTTTTTGCCATGCAAGACCCCTGCATTTCTGTAAAGCCACCACCAAGGCCTTCACCAAATGTGTTGCCTGGACTTTGGACTTCCCAGCCTCTGAAACTGTAAGCAATAAATTTCATTTTCTTATACATCACACAGTCCAAGATAATTTTGTTATAAGCAGCAGAAATGGACTAATACCACAGTCATCCACTGATGGACATTTAAGTTGATTCTAACTCTTGGCCATTGTGAATAGAACAATGATAAACATCGGAGTGCAAGTATTCCTTCAACCTGATGATTTCCTTTACTTTGTGAATATACCCAGTAGTGGGATTACTGGGTCATATTATAGGCCTACCTGTAGTTGTTTGATAAACCTCCATTCTGTTTTCCATAATGGCTGCACTAATTTACAGTCCCACCAACAATGTAGAAGGGTCTCCCTTTCTCTTCATCCTCACCAGCATTTGTTCTTCACTGTCTTTTTGATAATGGCTGATCTAACTCGGGTGAGATGATATCTAAACATGATTTTGATTTACATTTCTCTGATGTTTAGTGATGTTGAATATTTTTTCATATACCTGTTGGACATTTGTATGTCTTCTTTTAAGAAATGTCTTTTCAACTCTCTTGCCAATTTTTAAAAATTTCTTTGGAGGGGAGATCTATTTGAGTCCCTTTTATATTCTGGATATTAGTTCTTTGTTAGATGCATAGTGTGCAAATATTTTATCTTTTTCTGTAGGTCATCTCTTTGTTCTTTTTATTCTTTTCTTTGCTGTGCAGAAACTTCTAAGTTTGATAAAATTCCATTTGTTTATTTTTGCTTTTGTTGCCCGTTCTTTTTGGTTCTTATTCACAAAATCTTTACCCAGACCTACAGCTTGGAGCATTTCCCTTGTGTTCTTCCCAGAGTTTTATAGCTTCTGGTCTTACATTTAAGTCTTGAATCCATTTTGAGTTGTTTTTTGCATATGGTGAGAGATTGGAGTTTAGTTTCATTATTCTAAACATAAATATCCAGTTTTCCCAACATCATTTATTGAAGAGGCTTTCCTTTCCCTAGTGTAAGTTTTCAGTGNTGTGTGTCTGTTTTTATGCCAGTAACATGCTGTTTTGGTTACAATCACTTTGTAGTGTATTTTGAAGTCAGGTATTGTAATGCCTCCTGCTTTATTTATTTTTATTTGAGGTCTCTTTTTGTTCCATATGAATGTTAAGATTATTTTTTTCTATTTATGTTAAGAATGTCATCAGTATTTTGAAAGTTATTGTGTGGAATCTGGAGAAAGCTTTGAGTAGTATGGACATTTTCATAACATAAATTCTATCAATTTATAAGTATGGAATATCTTTCCATCCTTTTGTGTCCTCTTTAATTTCTTTCATCAGTACTTTGTAGTTTTCATTGCAGAGATCTCTTACCTCCTTGGTTAAGTCTATCCCTTGGTGTTTCGTTCTTTGGTAGCTATTGTAAATGGGATTGCTTCCTTTGATTTCTTTTTCTGCTAGTTCTTTTTTGGTGTATAGAAATGCTAATTGTTTTGTATATTGATTTTGAATTTAGATTGATTGTAATATACAATCTGTCTTGAAAATATTGCAAAAATTTTCAGTTACTTAAATCTTTATTTTTCACCAAGTGTTGGATTTTTCATTTTTTGTATTTTATGTGATAATTACTGTGTGATCTCAGATTTGAGTGATGCAATACATGTATGATAAACTAAATCCAGGCAATTTTTCCCCCCATGAAGCTCAAGGAACTCTGTTCAAGGAAGGATTTCCAATCTCAAATTTTTTTAAAAAAGGAAAAAGTGAAGAAGAAAATTTATTAAAATACAGAAGTGGTCAAAATTATTTGAAGAAATATAGTAGTTACCATTGTTATTAGCCATGACTCCTGGTTTATGTTTACAAGTAGGAGTGACTTGTGTCTAGCCACCAACATTACATTTGTTTTTTTGTTTGTTTGTTTGTTTTTAATTTTTTTTTAATTTTATTTTGTCGATATACATTGTGGTTGATTATTGTTGCCCCTTACCAAAACCTCCCTCCCTCCTCCCTTTCCTCCCTCCCACCCAACAATGTCCTTTCTGTTTGCTTGTCGTATCAACTTCAAGTAATTGTAGTTGTTACATCTTCTCCCCCACCCCCCGTTTTTTTTTTTTTTTGGGGGGGGGGGGGGGGGGGGGGGGGGGGGGGGGGGGGGGGGG
>NW_007733804.1:41725-61599 GCF_000696425.1 Galeopterus variegatus
TTTTTTGTGTGTGTGTGTGTGTGTGTGTGTGTGTGTGTGTGTGTGTGTGTGTGTGTGTGTGAGTTTATTGCTTTTATTGCCTGTGCTTTTGGGTTCTTATTCATAAAATCTTTACTCAGACCTACATCTTGGAGCATTTCTCTTGTGTTTTCTTCTAACAGTTTTATAATTAAAAATATATAACATGCTTATTAAAAATACATATAACATGCTTATTAAAATATATAACATGCTTATTAAAAATGTAATACATGCTTATTGACAGGATTGTATACAGGATATGACTACAATCGATAGCAAAGAAAAAAGCACAGAGGCTTAGACACAAAAATGGAAGGAACATAGTATATGGAATCAAGAATACTGTTTGGTATTTATTACGTATGTAAATTTTGGCAAACCACTCAAAATCTTTTAAAATGATGTTCTAATTTAAAATTTGAGGGAGAAACTTCACACTATTATTTACTGATGTCGAATGAAACAATGGAATAATTCAAAGTTTATTATTTGTTAAAAAATATTACTTTACTATTATTTCAATTTGAAGTAAGTTTAATTAAAGAGAAGTGATGTCTTTAGAAATCAAAGTACTTAATGCATTGTATTTAACCTAGACACATGACTATATACAGGTCAGGCATTGTGAACATAATCTTTTTAAACACTTCAGAGTTCAAATTTATCTTTCAATATACTTTAAGTACCTTGAGGGTAAATACTTCATTTTATGCTGACCTCAAAATTCTCAAGACTCTACACCTTATTTATGCCAAATAAACATAAAGAAGAAATAAATATATAACTGAAAATTTTTCTTTAAAATACCTAATAGCAAATTTTTGTTAAAATTACATGAAAATGGCATATGGATGCCTATAGTATTTTAGCCAATATTCATTATTTATTCATAAAAGTTAAAGTAATTATCCAAGGATAAAATTATTTATATCACATTTGTCCAGCCATAGTACAAATATTGTTTTAGACTACGTTATTACGTGAGTGCTGATTCACTGTGACTTGGTTTCATAGGCTTATAGTGAGAACTGCCTTATAAAAGTCGAAAATAATTCTTAAGTCTGTTTGTGAGATTATTTTTTAACAAAAACAACTCTCAGCAAATAGTAAACCTAATCAGAAAAGAAACTCTTTCTATGGTTCCATAAGCTATATTGAAACAGTCTGGCTCACTGCTTGGCTATTTAATCCTCTTTCACCTGCATATCAAGGATATACTCTTCACAGAAGTATGAGGATTAATAAAAAAAGTCATTAATAGTATCTTCTTTATGCTTCCTTGTTCCAAAAGAGTTCAATGTGAGATATTTTTTTTTTTATTACTTAGAACCTTTCCAAAAGGCATTTAGGTAACAGCAATCTTAGAGATAACAAAACTAATTCAAAGGGATTAAAACTTTACCGATATGATGTCAAATATTTGCTTGAAAAGTGAAAAGTCAAAAAGTTCAATTGGTTGTTTTGCTGGGTCAGCAGTAACAGGTAGTGGACAAGCAAGTCTTTGATATTGTTACTGAGAAAAGAGCTTTTATTGATGAATTCCATTTGGAATCATTACACTCTTGATCAATAAAAGATCACAGAAGCATAAAACATCGGAGATGGCAAACTCTCAGAGATCAACTCCTCAGAATAAATAAAAAGATCACCTAAGAAATGCCTTGTCTACTTTGGAGGCAATGGATTGTGACTTTTAATAACCCCATACCTACTGAGTTTGGTAACATTCATACAGACTAGTGAATGTTTTACTCAGCATATATTCTTTCAATCCTGTTAAAAGTTTTGATCATTGTTGATGTTCTTAGACACAGATTATTGTTTTTAGTGAAGCCATTTTATCTCATCTTTCCTCAAGGTTTAAATTCCTGGTTGAAGATCTGGAGGTAAATCTCTCAATCATCTCTGGTCTACTTTATCAGGTTATCACAGAATCATAAAAACTTAGGACTAGAAGGGACAATACAGATTATCTTCTCCCACCAACTTCCATCTTTTTCTTTTTTTAGAGTTTAGAATTTTTTTTTCTTTTCTGTATCTTTTTTTTCATTACACAATGTAGACATTTTTTTATGGCCCTTTACCAATTTCTCCCTAACCCCATTCTCCCTCCCACTTTCCCACCTCTGGTGTCCATCTTCTTCATTTAACTACAGAATGTTTTTCCAAACTATATTTGAATATCTCTCTAAGCAGCAAATTCCCTATTTACACAATTGTATTAGAGATGGGTTTCTGGTGTTTAGTTGAAATTTATTTCCATATTTTCCATTTACTGTTTCTATTTCTTACCCTCAGTAAAAAGGAAAATAAGTGCAATTATTTTGTTTGGCATGCCTCAATATTTGAGTACTGCTATAATGTCTTTCCTTAAAATCCTAATTTTATTTTAACTATTTTTATTAGTAAGGTATAATTTTGACCTTTATTATTAGGTAAATGCATTTGAATTTCTTACATTCTTCTTAAAAGTGACCTGCCAAAAATCTGACATAATTCTTCATATAATCTTTAATGGCATTGAAATAAGGCAGACCTATCACCTCTCCCACTCTGGATATAAATAAATACCAACGTAGATACATGTAGCTTATTTAGTGGTTATATTTCATTTTATAAAATACACTGTTTAAAATTAACTAAAAGTTTGCTGCACATTTTCCAAATAGCTACTGCAAATGTGCAACCAGCATTCATCCCTCCATCAAGTACTGAAAATTCTATGTCTGTAGTGAATCAGAATCCTGTTATATTTTGTTTCTGATTAGTTATAATTAGTGTTGATATCAATGTATTTCTCCCCTTTTTGAATAACATAATCTGAAAATTTATGACTGTGTTTTGTATGTTTTTAATATATTACTAGTAAAATGTTGAATATGGCAGGGTCAAGGGACAGACATGAACCAAGTTATTAAAAATGTTCCTCCCATTGAGAAGAATTAAAGCTACATACTATTATTATCTGTCCCACCTTGAATTACTTTTCTTTTTTTCTTTCTAAAGCCATTTCCTTGAATCTCTAATCCACCAGAAACTGGATTCTACCTCATTCCTCAGTGTTTCATTCCAAAGAGGGCCTAGTCCTTTACAACGAAGCAATTCTCCGGTCTCTCTCATACACCTCAGTCATCAATACATGGCTTTGATAGCCCTTTGGCTATATCACAACTGAAGTAAAGGGCTTGAAAAATTAAAGTTTTGCTACACACTTATAATTATTGTGTAGTTTCATTATTCCATATTTTTCTTTCTTTATGATCTATCACTTATTTACTTTTTTATAATTGTAAATTTTATTAGTATAGTATTATTTGTAGTTTTATTTCCTAGTTTTTAATTCTGTTTTGCAACACCTTATACTCTCTGGTAAAACACAGTTCAGAGTGATTTTTCTCTTACATTCAGTTTGAGCACAGAGAACATTTTACGTGAACCCAAGACTTCTTACTTCTGTTTTAAAACCATGAATTACAAACATCTTTTAGTCTCAAACTGACCCCTATAAGTCTTGAGTAGGAAAATGAAATCACCAGGTGACTTTTTGTCCTTCCTTCAATAACCACTTTATTTTAATAAATGCTTCAGAAACCACCCTACATTTAAGTTGCCTTGCTTCTGAAGAAACGCTACGTTAGCACCCTGTATAGTTACAGACTATGCCAGTTGTTGAGTTAGGGCTATTGTTGGACTCCTGCCATTACAGCCAGTTGTATAGGCTAGGCAATTCACAACTAAAGCCAAAAACATTTATTATTTTAGTTATACTAAGTTTCCATTTGTATTGTCATGGCGAGGTCTAAGACCCTTCAAACCCATCGTACATATTGTGTTACCAAACCCCTAACATGCAGGTACATTTATTATTTTAGTTATACTAAGTTTCCATTTGTATTGTCATGGTGAGGTCTAAGACCCTTCAAACCCATCGTACATATTGTGTTACCAAACCCCTAACATGCAGGTCCATGCTAAGTAATTGGGAAAGATCCTGGGAGCCATTCGCAGACAACAGGAGTTCAGTCCTCAGCAGTAGCAGCAGAAGCAGCAGCAGCGGTGGCCTCTGGGGGCCTCCCGGGGGCACTGGCAGCAACAGCCTCCAACAGTGTAGTGGCCTCCCTGTGCCCCCTCGGGGGTATCCTGGGGGTGGGGTCACTGTGGATCAAAGCCACTCATCTTTCATGTTTAAGTCCATAACCCAGGACACCTGGGCGCACACATGCAATTACATTAGACAACCAAGGCACATCTGGGCGCACATGGATATTTAAAATGCTCGGCAAGATTCTGAACATTTAAGGGGCCCTGACCATTTTCCTTCACTTTTCCTACACACCCATTTCCCATGTTCTTAGAAATTATCTTTAATGTATGTTGTCACACAATGATCTTGTTATTAGTAATTATCAACTTTCATAACAATTTTCCCAAGCCTTTAATAACAAATATACAGAAATACCCTTCAAGTATTTGAGAGAATCATTCACCTCTTCCAGTTTCTTTGCTTTCTTTCCATGGGGAGTCTTGAATACCTCTGCCCTCTATGGAGCACAAAATATTCATCTTGTTGACATGTTGCCAAACCAGATTTTCTTGATAATAATTATTGTCATGTGTGTTTTCCTTGTACCAGGCACTGTGCTAAGATTTTACATCAGTAATCTCATCTAAAGTCCGAATTAACTAATGATTTATTATTTGTTTCCTCATTGTAGAAGAAACAAATTTGAATTTGAAATGCAAAATGCATCCTAGATTAAAAAAATAAAAATAAATGCAGGTGAGAATGAAAATTAAAAGGAGTATTACTGTATTGGTCCAATTTCTGGATTCGACTGTGATACTTAGTGGTATAGAAGTATGCAGTTTCTGTGCTTCCAGAGAGAAAACACCTGACTCAACCATACCAACCAAACTGATAGGTTATTTGAGAAAATACCTGTGTATTATAAGCAATTCACATTGATAAATTAGACAGAAGGAATGAAAGCACCAGGGATAAGCAAAAGGGATATTCAACGTAAGTGTAGATGTAAAACCTAAAGGAAAAATTCCATATAACTGTGCAGAAAAATTTTCTCTCTCTCTTAATTTTGTCAAAGATTATTCTGGTTTGCCAAGTAAAATTGATTTAGTACTCACTATCAGTATACTAGATAGTAAAAATGAATGTGGTTTAAGAGAATATCATTAAAAATAAATACTAAAATCTTCCCTTTATATCAAATATCTTTAACTCTCAAACTTCACAATGTACTCATCTAAAAGCAACCCTGAAAATGTTTTCAGATCTTAAACTTTGTAATATTGAATATTCTATTCTTATACATGTCTTTCTTGTTAAATGTTCATGAACTGTTTAATTGAATATCAAATTGTAGCTTAACTAGAATGCTTCTTACTGATCTAAATCAGGTCAAATTTTCCTAGAAAAATATCTGTTAGAATTCAGTGTTTGAAAAACTATGAGTGTCTTATATGGTAACTTATTTATACTTGACATTGTTTTTATTAAACAAAATAAATCCCACCTTTTCTGTTAACATTCAAATAACCAATACAAGCTAAAAGGAAATATGTAGTAACACAAATATATATAGTTTCCTAGCTGGCAGAACTAGTAAGGTAGAAAAATAAAAGGAAGTTTCATAACTAAAATTTCCCATTATCTACAAGGGCATGTGGATTGTGCACAATTAACCATGAAACCAAAATATTGAAGAGTAGTAAGAGGAAAATGCATATCTATCAGTTTTCTTGTATCTACCCTGATCCAGACTGAGCCTGCATGCAAGACAAAAATAGAAATTCCATTCCAAATTGCCAAAGTAACTGTTTGGCAAACAGTTTCAATTAGTATAAAATGATCCAATTAATGCACCCCACAAAGGACTAAGAACAAATACCGATATCAAACACGGCTGCAGAAAGAAATCTTTGAAGTGGCTGTTTTGAACAGACTATTAACAACATGAAATTTAGCTGAAATGTAACCAACCAGATGCTAGTGCTTAAATACAGCAAATAAAAAAGATTGCTTTGCTGTTAGAAAGATAGCATCAATTTCTCCTCTATGTCACTTAGTGTTACGAGGAGACTCACAGAGGAAGATTATGAATTTCTTTGGGTCCCTTCTAATTATTTTTATTTTCTTTGGTTCCTTTAATTTTAGTTGGTGGTGTTTATTGTGAATTTTGAGACATAAAAAATTTCACCTCTAAAAGTCTATATAAGTTAGACCCTTGAACTTACCGGGAAAAAAAAGGAAATAATAACATAATAATAAATATTCAATTGCTTCTACAGGGATAAAAATTAAGGATATTTATTTTCCATTTTTCAAGTATTTTTTTTTTTTTTTTTGTAGATATCTGAAAAAGAAAACATCTGGTTTGGAAATGAATACTTGAGCACAAGTTATTTTATTTTTTATAGGGCAGTGAAATTATTCTGTATAATACCATAATACTAGATACATGTAATACATTTGTCAGAACCCATAGAATATGCAATGCAAAGAGCAAACCCTAATTAATATAAGCTATGCACTATAGTTAATAATGTATCAATATTGGCTCATCAATTGTAGCAAATGTACCACACCAATAGAAGATGTTAGTAATAGGAGAAACAGGGTGGTGAGGAGGTAAATGGGAACTCTGTACTTTCTGCAAATCTAACACTGCTCAAAAATCAAAGTCTATTAATTTTTTTTTTTTTTTTTGTCTTTTTTCGTGTCTGGCAACGGACCACAACCCTCAGTGTCGCACCCGTACTGGACCGGGACCGGCAACGGGATCGCAACCCTCAGTGCTGTGCCCACCCCTCGCTCAGCCAGTGAGCGGGAACCGGTCTGTATGTGGGATCCGAACCCTCGGCGGGAGCGCCGCCGTGCTCCCAAGCGGCGCACTGTAGCAGTGCGCCACCGGGCCGGCCCTAAAGTCTATTAATTTTTAAAAAATGAATTCTTTTTAATTAATACACACTTTGGACTAAACAATATAATCAGACAATTTATGCTCTGGATTATGTGGCATCAATGACTGTTGTACAGCTTAGAATTTCATGAATGTGGGTAATTCAGTTAAAAAATACTCCAGAATTTTCCTAAGAAATTGTATTTTATTAAGCATTTCAGTATTTATTTGTTTAATATTTTAATGAATTAGCTTTATTATTATTTTTTACATTCTAACATGTTGTGGAGCAGTTGGTGGGCGGGGGAGCGGGGAAGGTAGAGAGGGAGAGGGCAGGAGGAGGAAGGAGGAGAGCTGTGTTCAAGGTGTGGCACCCCCTCATTCTGTCAGGGGAGCCCAGGCAGCTTCCAGCGGCAGCTTGGTTGTTGCTGGGCTACATGCAGACAGGAGGGGGTGTGACTGAGGCCCTTAGACCCCCACCACCCTGGCTCAGGAGCCTGGGGTGCTATTGGTAGCATTTATTTCCTTTACATCAAATATCTAACCGTATCATTCCTGGCAAAGTTGCAATTCTTTTCTCATTTTTGAGATATAAACAAAGCCCTTGCTATGAACTGAATTATGTCTCCCCACAATTTTTATGCATTGAAGCTCTAACCTCCAATGTGTTGGTATTTGGAGATGGGGCCTTTGGTAAGTAATTAGATTTAAATAAAATCATGAGAGTGGGACCTTCATGATGAAATTAGTGTCCTTAGGAGAAGAGAATCCAGAGCACTTGCTCACTCTCTCTCTTCATCATGTGAGAATTGAGCAAGGTGGAATCATCTGCAAGTCAGATGGAGAGCCCTCACCAGAACCCAACTATGGTGGCACCCTGATCTTGGACTTCCAGCCTTTAGATCTGTGAGAAAGTAAATTTCCGTTGTTTGAACTACCCAGTCTATACTATTTTGCTATGGTTGCTCAAGCCAACTAAAACAATCTTCACTGAGTTTAGGTAATGCAAGAGGAAGTAGTAAAAAGCACTGATCTAGGATTCAACATATTTTGGCATGGAGACTATTCCCTGAAATAAACCTAGTCTGGAACATGGCCTTTTATTGTACTGCTTTAAATCTGAGTATTCCCATGTTTAAAATGAGAAAGTTAAGTTGAATAATCTTAATCTATCTCTAGTCTTTTCCATTCCAGTTAGATAAAATATAAAACACTGAATTAAATTTGAACTTCAGATAAACCACTAATGAGCTTTACTATATAAGTATGTCCCATGAGTGATATGGGATGTGCTTATTTTAAAAAATTTTTCTGATATTCAGATTTACGTGGTATCCTATGTTATTGTTTGTTTTGTTTTGTTTTCTGGAAAGCCTAATTAAAGTATATAGTAAAAGATTGTTGGTTCCCAAAGGTTAGCATGCATAAAAATTACTTGGAGGGCTTGATAAAATGCAGATTGCTGGACACTACCCCCAAAGTTGCTGATTCAGGCCCAAGAATCTGTATCAAGTTTCCAAGTGATGCCAATGCTGAGACAATCTGGATGAGATTGGATTCATGAGCTCTAATCTCCCTTCAAACTTTTAAGATGCTGCCATGTCATTAACCCATATTTTGCCACCTCTGGGTAATGTTTTATTTATTATAATCATTAAGTCATCATTTTAGTAAATTTCAATTATTTATAACTAAAAACATTTTTCTCAAAATATTTCATAATGAAATAGAATATTTTAGAATACATTTAAATTAATTATATGATTAGTGCCTTTAAACAGTACAATTAATATTTTACATACACTCTAATATTTTCTCCAAGTTAGGCCGCATATAATATTAAATATACTTTATAAATAAACTCTGTGTAACCTTGACACAATCTTACTCTTTCTCTTTTCCTTTGAGTCCAAACTCTTTAATAAACTTTGGAGTTATATATCTTCTGTGGTTCAAATAACTCGTGAAAAAATAAATAGCTTTGGTGAGAAAATAGCCTTAAGCTATTTTGCCTTTTCAGTAGATCTGTATGTAGGAAAAACTGTCTCTATTGAAAAGTTTCTGTATTCCTTCCTGTTTCTCATCAAGTATAATTCATTTATCCTAGACCTTTACTTAACAGCCTTATCTGAATCTCCTTCTTGTTATGAATATGTCCGTGAGAAAAGTACCTCACCTACTGTGGCTCCCTGTCAGTCTCTAACCTGTGATTCTTTTCCCTCTGTAGAAACATGTGTGGCACATGAATCAGCTCTAACTTTCCTTATCCAGAAGGAAACACACTAATATGGTACGTTTCTTTTCAACCACAACTGGAATCTTTGTACTCAGAATTTCGCACCCCCAGTGACGATCCCACATATAGGACATAAGCAAACACTTCAGTATCAGGACCTACAGTCTCCAACTTAATTGCAACAACTGTGTTTAGGAGCTTATAATTCTCATAATATGAAGAGCAAAACAGGTAAACATAAGATAAATCTCTGGAATCTTTGTACTCAGAATTTCGCACCCCCAGTGAGGATCCCACATATAGGACATAAGCAAACACTTCAGTATCAGGACCTACAGTCTCCAACTTAATTGCAACAACAGTGTTTAGGAGCTTATAATTCTCATAATATGAAGAGCAAAACAGGTAAACATAAGATAAATCAACAATTTAAAAACAATTATATTGTATAATGTTGAATATACTAATTATCTTCATTTGTGCCTCACATATTGCACATAGGTAATGATATCCAACTCTGTACCCCACAGAAATGTATATTTAACTATGTTACAATTTAAAAAGAAGAAAAAAATTAGAAGTTATAAAATGTTAAAATATGAAATCAATGTATACAAAAGTTTCTCTGGATAATACCTATAACAATCCCTCAAAAATGAGGGGTCTTCAAAAAGTTCATACAAGAATTTGTATTTTTTATTTCAATTTTTCCATATACTTTTTGAAGTACTCTTGTAAATTGAGTTTTGACCATGCACCAAAATAGTTGCTTTACAAAGAGTGTCTTATTTGATGTTCAACAAAACCCTACAAGAAGTTACAAATGTTGGCTCATCTTCTAGATTACAAAGGAAGGGTATAAAAGGCTAATTAAATTTTCCAAGAGCACATGTTGGGAAAGAGGAACATGTGGTCTCAGAATTTAGATCCTGCCTCCTAAGCTAAATAGCTTATATTAAGCAGAATTCTTCAGAGAGAAAGAATAAATAGGGGATATATCAAGCATATATATATATATATATATATATATATATATCTATTATGGTAATTGAAAGGTGGGGAACTTTAAGAGGTGATTAGATTGTGAGGGGTGTACCCTTGTGAATAGATTCATCCATTTATGCAATAGTTGGATAGATTCTGATGGCTTTATAAGGAGAGCAACTGAGGGGTTTAGCTCTATCTCTTGCTCTAGCCACTCACCATGTGATACCTTTGTCACTGAAGAACCACCATCAACAATGTCCTCACCAGATGCGTTCTCTAGATTTTGGATTTCCCAGCCTATGAACTGTAAGAAATAAATTTCATTTCTTTATACATTACCCA
Organism: Galeopterus variegatus; assembly: GCF_000696425.1. Lineage (NCBI taxonomy): Eukaryota > Metazoa > Chordata > Mammalia > Dermoptera > Cynocephalidae > Galeopterus > Galeopterus variegatus. The sequence continues at coordinate 52,229 of NW_007733804.1, forward strand.
GTTTCAGGCAACAGAAACCGACTAATATTGGGATCAGAAAGCAAAATTGAAGAAATAATGCCTGAAAACTTCCTAAATCTGGGGACAGATAGCAACATTTAGATACAAGAAGCCTAGAGGTATCCAATCAAATTTAACCTTAAGAGAGGTTTACCAATATGGTAATCTCATAAGAGTGGTATGTAAAACAATTTTATTCTTACTATGAGAATCAAAAGACAAAAGTATTAAAAATAACTAGAGCTACAGAAATGGGTATGTATATACAATTTGGCCTCAAAAAAGAGAATTTATGTAATTTCGAATGGATGAACTTGGGGGACATTATACTAAGTGAAATATATCAAGCACAGCAAGGCATCCAGCAAATGTTCTCACTTACATGTGGAAGCTAAAACAATTGAATACATAGAATCAGAGAGCAAAATGCTGATTAACAGAGTCTGAGGAGTAGGAGGAATGGAGAGATGTTGGTCAAAGTGTACAACGTTTCAGTTAGACAAGAGAAATAACTGATAAATTCTTGAGGTCATAAATATGTTAATTCACTTGATTCAATCATTTTATACTATACATAAGCATGACTTTGTACCACACAAAAATATACAATTATAATTTCTCAATATTCAGTAAAAACAAATAAAATAGTTAAGTAAAAGAAAATTTTAAAAAAAATATATTTTGAGAAATTGGCTCATGCAATTGCAGAGGATACAAAGTCCCATGATCTAGGGTCTGCAGTATAGAGACCCAGGAAAGCTGGTGGTGTTAATCCACTCTGAGCCCAAAAGCCTCAAAATCATGGGAGTTCATGGTGTACATCCCAGTCCAAAGGCAGGAGAAGACTGATTTTCTAGCTCAATCAGGAAGGCAGAAAGCACAAGAAGTGAATTCCTCTTCCCTCTGCCTTTTGTTCTATTTAGGTTCTTAAAGGATTGGATGACGCCTACTGACATTAAGGAAGACAAACTACTTTACTGAATCCATTGATTCAAATTCTAATCTCATCTGGAAATATGTCACAGACACACCCATAAATAATGTTTAATCTGGGTACCCCTTACCCCATTCAAGTTGACACATAAAATTAAACCATTAGCCTAAATGGGATAAGTTGAACTATTGCTTATAAATATTGTAGGAGATAAACTTGTTAATGCATCACTGGAAAATTCAATTTCCTGCTTCAAATAAGATGCAAATAGGGAATTTTCTTCTGACCAAATATTCTTTTTATTTTTATATTACTTATCAGTCACTATTTATTGGAACACAGAAGCATTTGTAAGGATATGTAAAGAAACAAAAATTCAAAACCTACCACCTTATCAAAATACAATCACTCTTGGGCCGACCCCGTGGCTCACTCAGGAGAGTGCGGCTCTGGTAGCACCGTGGCCATGGGTTCAGATCCTATATGGGGATGGCCGGTGCGCTCACTGGCTGAGTGTGGTGCAGACAACACTGAGCCAGGGGTTATGATCCTCTTACCAGTCAAAAAAAAAAAAAATATATACAATGACTCTTACAACAGATATTACCACTTAGTTTTAAAGGTCATCTGTGTGCTCACAAAGCCAGGGGTTATGATCCCCTTACCAGTCAAAAAAAAAAAAAAATACAATGACTCTTACAACAGATATTACCACTTAGTTTTAAAGGTCATCTGTGTGCTCACAAAATGCAAGTTTAAAAGGTTAGATTCCATGAAGGTTTAAATAGAGGATAAAAGTCTTGTTTGCATTAGCTTTATTCAGTGTTGCTTCCATTCTTCCATCTCACTAGAAATCTCTTTAGGAAATTTCTGCTTAGTTTTCTTTCAGAAGGAAGCCCAAGGCAAAGTACCAGAGAAATATTTAAAAATTCATACATACCCTAAAAAAAAAAAGGTTCCTTGCCTATAGCTAGCTTTGTCCATTAAAGGAAGTTTGTTATAATCACTATTGCTTTAAAAACATGTCTGTTACACAATAAATATTTAAGAGCTACTAATTTGTATTGTTTTTCTTGGTCTAAAATACTATGAAATTCAAGATTTTTTATTTAAAAAAAATGTTTAAATTAACAGCACTTTTTTCTTATAAAATATTAATTATTGAATGTACCGATGCTCAAGCCTATTGACTTCAAAGTGCTTTTCTTTTTTGCTTTGAGTAATTAAGTCAAAATCTTCTTTAATTTCTGTGATATATTTGCATAGTTTCAGAAGGCCAAAAGTATGTTAGTTGTGATGCTGACAACACCAGTTTCATCTCAGCTGTCAAAAACAAATTCTGTGTTCATGGTTTGTTCCCTATTAGAATGGGGTGAAATTCTCTGAAAGAATAAATTTAAAATACTAATTGGAACTCAAATGATTCAGAGTATGAGAAACAGAGGAGACTGGCAAGAACCATTTGTAATAATTGCATAGGATACCTTTTGTTCCACTTTGCCTGTTTGCAGAAAATGTGATGAAAAATGGTCTCAAAGGACAAAGTATGATTTTAAGTCTTCAGCAAAGCAGAAACAGCAAAAAATGATAATACGGTATGCGCCCATCTGAATTTAAGAAGTAGAGGAGAGTGGTCAGTTCTCTTATCCTCTGCTGCATGTGGTAAAAAATAAAAACTTTGCAACTTTTGATAAAGCACTGCATAAGCAACTCTACAAAGATGTATGTAGATGTCTCAAGACTAGAAAACAGCAAACAGTCCCAAACATGACCTTTAGTGAGTACATTTGAAAGTAAATGCCATTTGCCTTTATAGATGCATTTTAGTTTCTTTTTAAGGATTACAGCCATTAAACAAGATTAACCCACATGCACTCTTTTCTAAAATGTGATGTTAACCAGGATTTAGCATTGTGCAAAGTCACAGAGAATGGGGTAAATAAATTTAGTTCAAAAACTACCTTCAATCCCCAAAACAGGGTGACTTGCTTACAGATGAAGAGTAAAATTTCACAGTCCTTTCAAATTCATAATTCTGGAGGATGATGGCTTGGACAGGAGTATGTAGTATTGGTTCCTATTGTTTTATTTTTTGTACTACTTTCTTTGGTAAAGGTGACTTGAAAAGCAAACCGAAGGATAATATCATAGAGCACAGATCAACAAAAATGCATTTTTCACCAGTTTGCCCATAAAATATGCTTAATTTATAAGACTATATAATAAAATTTTTCCAAAAAGTAAATTGAATGTGAAATTAATTTGGCCACATTTGTATAGTTTGTTTATGAAGATATTCAGAGAAACATGAGGTGTAAAGTAGGATTTAGAAAACACACAGAAGGCTGCTTCACTTGCAGATTTCCTCTTACAAAGTTACAACAGTGACCTCTCTACTTTCCTAAATCCTGTGTTTATCACTCTTTTGGTCCTGTGAAAGCATTTATAGTTTTCTCAGCCTGTCAGGTTTATCTTACTCCTGAGACAATCTTAGATCTGTCAGTTACGTGACTTGCTACTCTCTTTTGTTTTTTAACTGTGAAAAGTAGCTTGAATTTTAAAAGCAGCCATGCAAGCTAATTCAAAATGTGATTGTTTATATTAAAGGTTTATTATGTCTAGGCACCTGTCACTTGTACAACCATATATAGAAAAGTAGAGGAGTGGCTGCTGCCAAAGTAAGAATTAAAACAAAACTAGAGTAAAATTTTCTATTGTGTTTTTCCATCTCATAAAACCTACACAGTATGTATCTTCTCCTTTCATATGTCATTCACCTATTCATTAAATGTCAAAGAAAATAAACATCACTTAAATTATCAATGTCATCATTGTTTTATGCTTTTCCAAGTTCAGTTAAAAAGGAATAATAAACATTCTGGTTTAGATGAAAATAATTTAAATTTGTAACATAAAAAAATATTTCCAAAGGACCAAAGAAAACTTTGAGACACCTCTAAATATGAAAAGTTGCAAATGTACAGCAAACATTTGAAACAAATAACATCCTAGTGACATAATTGGGTCAACATTCAAAATGACTTAAAATAAAAACAATCAAAGTTCACTAATGTTTCAAGTAGCACAAGATATATACAATTAAAATAAAATTGCTTTTTTTCAGGGCTTCATTGCTTACAGAGTAAAAAGGATAACTGAACTCTAATTAAATGATATCAGATTCACTGCAGGTCAGAAAACATTCACAAAACAAAACAAAACAAATGCATCTAGTAGGATTCCTACATATACATATAAAGCATACTGTCCCCATAGTATAAAAGGGCTCTACTATTTCTGATCTCTGGTCACTGTTCCCCCAACCCATCCTATTGGACAAGAATTTCTTTCTGTATCACTAAGATTAGGCATAAGCTTTTATCTTTCTCCTTTTGGGATATGGCGGTAATAGGTAAGTATCCAGAGTTGGCAGCAGAAATCTGGACAATTGAAGAAGTAAAAACAGAAACGTGTGATTTGACATGCAGCTGCTGCCTTGATGGTAACAAAAGTTGGTCAGAAAAGGTAGCAGGTAAGAATAAATCTAATACTGAAGGAGATTTTGTAGTCACGGCATGGAGTAGGGGGGAGTCTGTTAATCAGTTCAGGCTCCCATATACCAAAATACACAGACTGTGTGGCTTAAATAAAAGAAATTTATTTTCTCAGAGTTTGGATGCTGGAAGGTCCAAGATCAAGGTTATTACGGTTTTATTTATTGTGAAGACTCTCTTCCTGGTTTATAGATGGACTCTGTCCTCACAGGACCTTTCCTAGGTGGGTGTGTGTGGAGAGAGAGAGAGCAAGCTCTGTGATGTCTCTCCCTATGTGCACACTGAGGTGGAGAGAATAAACTGCAGTAACAGTGGGATTCCGAGATGCTACCTGCTTCTTGCTTATTCAATTTTTTTTTTTTACTCTCTGATTCTCCTCATAGTGAGGTCTATACTGTCTAGTCACTTCTATTCTTGATTTTATATGAAAGGCTGTGTTAGGGACCTCAGATAAAAGAGGAACAAGAAGGAAAACTATTTCTTGAATTTATAATGCCTCTGTGAAGAAGTCAGGAAAACATAAAAACAAAAATCAAAAACAAAAACACGTAAGATTCAATATCAACCTACACTGTTGCATTATAATAACTTGAGGAAGATGACCAATTTGTTACCTTTATATTCAAAATTTTATAATTTCCCTATCTCCAGGCTTCTATTAACTGATGCTGCTAGAGAGTGTTAACACATTTATTGCCTTTTCTCTTACATGGTGAATATCAACCTACACTGTTGCATTATAATAACTTGAGGAAGATGACCAATTTGTTACCTTTATATTCAAAATTTTATAATTTCCCTATCTCCAGGCGTCTATTAACTGATGCTGCTAGAGAGTGTTAACACATTTATTGCCTTTTCTCTTACATGGTGACAAATGTAGTATTCCTCCAGTATTCCCACCATGGACTGTGATTCCAATTAATCAAGTTGCAGATATTTTTTCCTAGGTCAAAGGAGGGAGTCAACCCTGAATTTAAAAATATGGACCATTTTAGAATGACATGTATTCATTGATTGCTTGGACCTCTATTTTATTAGAATATATTAGACATTTTTGTACGGCACATTTCTTATATACAATTTTTTAAGGAATCTGGGAAAAGTTGTCAAGATTTAGTATGTCACACTAAAACAATTTATAAAGCTCAGCCTACAACATCAAATTACTATGATGCTTCATTGTACATACATTCTATTCCTGTGGGTTTTGGAGAAAATGACTGATGAAATTTAAAATAGTTTCTCTTGTCAAATAATTAGCACGTATTTTAAAGAGTTTATCATAATAGTCTTTATATCTGAGCAAATATGGTAACAATCTTTGTATATTTATTAAAAGTGACAAATTAATTTAATTTTATTTCTTACCAGAAAAGAAAGGAAGAGAGAAAGAGAAAGAGAAAAAGGAAGAAAGGAAGGAAGTTAAGAAAGAAAAAAAAGAAAGAAAGAAGAAACAGCACTGTTCACTATTGAAAAGATTTATTTTTATTCAAAGCCTAGACCTCAAGAATTGAATTATAAGAGGTGTCATTGTTTATAAAAATAATATTAAGCACTTGGAACAATCTAAGTTACTGCTGATTCTTTTATATTTTGTAGAAAGTATATAAGTATCAGCAATTTGCTTTCTCAAAAAAACACAAGTTAGACATTTTTCAGAAAATCCTAGATGAGTTAGTTAAGAACGTTTTGAGGGGAACTTTACTTCTCCTTAATAGGATAGTTAGAACTATGGATGCTGGAAGTGCAAGGTGATATTTGAAATATGTAAAAACCCTCACCAAATCAGAAAGCAAGGCTGGATTGGCGGGACACCTAACTAGAGTGCCTGTCTGAACATGAGTTAAACCCAGGAAAAAATTAAATATACATCAAAACAAAACAAAACTTTCTATGTGCATTTAGGGGATTCAAATATTCTTGGTATTTATGAATAAGTCTGAAGATAAAAGTCAGTAGTCTAGGTCTGTCTAAAAATAGTCACTTTGTGGAAATTAAAAAGTGCATCCCTCTTCACTATTTGGCCAATAAGTTTCTGCTGCTTCTGTTACTTTTTTATAGGCACAAACACTAATATACACACACCATGTATGCCGCCACACATGCAAACACACACACACACACACACACAGCCAATCTAAAGTTTGAAACTATCACAAAACATCCACATACATTGGATCCTCCATAATATTGGAAGACTCAAGGAATTCTTAGGAAGATATTTTCATAGCACCAATACCATAAGGAAAAATAGTAAAAGCTTTTTTAATCAGTCATTTTAATATGCTATAATACACTTCTCACTTTGTATTTTGTATGTGTATATGTATTTTTGATACTAGCAACTTTTGCAGTTTTTTTTTCCCACCTCCAACTATCCATTAACCATATAAAATACTAAAATGTAAATTAAAGTCTGTGTAGAGTAAAAAGACAATTTAAAAAAAAATTTTAAATGCCTTAGAGGTTTATTAGTTAAAATTTCTGTTCTTTGTTACATGTGTGCACACTTTGCATAGAATGTAATCAGTTATGAAAGTGCCACTGCTTTGTATTTGAAGCTTATTTTGTACTATTTGCTCTGCTGGACTTACCAATGTTAGCAATAACAGGGTAGATACTTCCTAAGTATGAGCTAGCAAAATTGGAACTTTCATTATATGTATGCTGTGCTACTAATTCTATGTGTCATAGTAATCTGAGCTATTTCTAATTAATATACACTAAATACTGAGTCACTGCAACATTTAAACAATGGCTTTTCTACTCCAGATCATATATGATTTAAGATAAAATAAAATGTATTGCTCAAAAAATATATTATGCCCCTGAAACAACGAAAAGTGCTTAAATATTTCACTCGGCTATGGATACAATAAAACCTTGTTAAAAGTCAATACTAGGTACTCTGCCCACATGTGCATAGAGGTGTAATAAAGAAAAAAGATTTTCACTTTAAACTATGGACGCTTTTTAAAAAGTTGCTCATCGTACCTCTTTAAATGAAAATGAATACATCATGCTTGTAAAATGAAAACAGAGACAGAAAGCAAGAAAGCAAAGAAGCAACAAAGGAAAGAAGGTAAGAAAGGAGAGAGGGAAGGGGAAAGGAAAAACAAAAATGGGGCACAAAAAAAACCGGCCTTAATTCTGTCCATTAGTTGAGAGATCAGCTATACACAACTCTATTACTCCAATCACACAACGATGCAGACAGCAATACACTCAAAGATTTAGAATGTTAAGATGTTTCCCCAAAATCAATGTTTTATTTTATATATATATATATGTATGTATATATATATATACACACATATATATATATATATATTATATATATATGACTCTTAAGAAAACTAGTATTTGCATTTTTATTGCCATAATAGATCTTTTTTTTTTTTTCTTTTTTATCTTTTTTTTCGTGTCCGGCAACGGATTGCAACCCTCAGTGTCGCACCCGTACCGGACAGGGACCAGCAATGGGATCGCAACCCTCGGTGTTGCTCCCACACCTCGCTCAGCCAGTGAGCGGGAACCGGTCTGTATGTGGGATCCGAACCCTCGGCGGGAGCGCCGCCGCGCTCCCAAGCGGCGCACTGTAGCAGTGTGCCACCGGGCCGGCCCCTTGCCATAATAGATCTTTATGAAGAAAACTTTTTTATTTTATCATGTTTTCCTTTTATTATTTTTAAACTTTTTATTTTTTAACATTTTCATTAAAGAAACCAAGTATTAGCTTGAGAACAGCTTAACTTTAATTATTTTGCCCACAATCAGGCGTTATCAGTGGAAATACATCTAAATACTCACACACAGTCACACTACCAAGTTAACTAAAAAATATTTATAGTAAAAATATTCTTATCATACCTTTTTCACAGGAAATTCATAACACTAGTCTAGTGTAATTAACTCAGAGTTTATCCTGAAATCAGAGATATATATTTTTTCTTTTCTGAAACAAGTAGACTTCTGAGGAAAAAATGAGGAATGCAATGTGACACCATTGTTTGAGCTATAATTATTCAACATACTGATGATGTGTAAATAATATTACAAATTGTGATGGTTAATTTTATATGACTACTCGTCCCGAATACAGTACCCAGATATTTAATCAAATGGCAGTCTAGATGCTGCTGAAGGTATTTTTAAAATGAGATTAACATTTGAGTCAGTAGACTTTGAATAAAGCAAATGACCTTCCATAATGTAAGTGGGACTCATCCTATCAGTTGAAGGTCTCAAGAGAAAAGACTGAGGTTTCTGGAGGAAGAGGTAACTCTGCCTCCAGACTGCCTTCAGACTTGAGCCGAAAATCAACTATTCCTTGGGTCTCCAGTTTGCCAGCCTACCATGCAGATTTTAGACTTTCTGGTCTCTATAAATACGTGAGCCAATTATTTAAAGTAAATATCTATTTCTATACACACGCACATTCTATTGGTTTTGTTTCTCTGGAGAACCCTGACTAATACACAAATATTCTTGCATTTTGTGCACAATAAATTCTTTTGGTAAAATCAAAGTACAGTCAAATTTAAAAAATGTAAAATAATCAGATGATTACATGAGAATTTTACATGATAAATTTAAAAAAATCTCCTTTGCCAATTCTTTATTTAGTTCATTGCTATAGTTAGGTATGGTTTGCCACCACCAAAATTCATGTTGAGGCTTGGTCCTCAATGTGGTGTTGTTGAAAGATGGAACCTTAAGAGATGGAGCATAATGGGAGGCATTTGGGTTATGAGGGCTCTGCCCTCGTGGGTGGCTCAGTGCTGTTCTTGTGGTAGTCAGTGAGTTCTTGGTCTCAGGAGACTGAATTAGCTCTCTTGGGAATGAATTTGTTCCCATAAGAGTGGATAATTATAAAGTGA
>NW_007733804.1:62470-64813 GCF_000696425.1 Galeopterus variegatus
CTACTATTAAATACCAATGAATGAAATTACATTTGTATTAAATAAATGTAAAAAATTCAATTTTTAGATTTCATAGCACTTCTGTAGTCTCAATCATAATTTGATAGAGAGATGCATCATCTTAGTCTATAAGGCATAAAAAAATTTTGACATTAAAGAATAGACCAAAAATAATTTTTTGCACCATTTTTCTTATCACTACTATGGAAATGTAGGACTCACAACACACAAAACTAAATACATTGAAGAAAACATTTATTCTTTTAAAAGACATTGTTCAAAGAGCCTAAAGAATAAGATAATTGGAAAGTACTTATAAACTAAGTGTGCTATAGCATTAATGGTGATTAACATAATAAAAATCATACTGCTTTTTAGTAAGATATTCACCATTTATGAGATTTATCATTTAAATAGATATTGGAAGAGGCATTCTTCTAGGACTAGTAGAAAGAGAGAGAGACTAACAACTTGTGTAAAGAATTTCTCCTCTAATTTCTATATGTATTTTAAATTTTTGCTTTATTTTTGCTCTGGGAAAGTTTAAATATGATATTCACTCATATTAAACCTTAATTTAGAAACAAAATAAGTGATTGGATATTTTCATAGTCACATCATCTGCTTATGTCAATGGCCTTGAGACAATGACTACCAGGAACACAACTACGGTTGCAGTGAGGAAGGATGGACACTCCAGGAAGGAATATCAGGCATCTTGGTAGGACCTATTAGAGGACTTAGACTCATGTTCTATGACACGAGACAGCTTAATAAGGTGGGACTTTGCTCTTGAATTGGATTTGTCTTACTATCAGGAAGCAGAATAATTCTGCGATTATTTATCATTTTATCTAGAAGAATGGAAGACTTGAGTGAGGCTAAAACTATCATTTGTAAAGAGGCAGCAGTCATTCATTTTAGCCAGGGTAGGCGTATGTTTGGTCATTTTTATGGATTAGACAGTGGTCATTGTCTGTGTTCAGACATAAGCACTGAGTGGTCTTGCTTTTGTCTTGAACCGTTATTGTCAGAGTGACTCTACTGATGGAGGTATTCTGTGAAGTTGGTTATGTTCATCAGAAGAACATCCATACCTAGCTGAGAGTGCAAGGTACACACCCACATGTCATGGGTTACTTTCCTCTTTCTCATTAATCTGCGTAAGATTTCTCTCAGTCAATTTATATATTACACCCCATCGCATAAGTAAAGAATATCATGTGAAAATAACTTTCTGATTAAACTCTGTATCAATATGTGCAGTATATGCAGTTCAAAGTCCTGGGGCCAGAGAAGTGGGAAAGAATACAAGACAAAGGATTTGGAGTAGGACTGATAAGTACTTATCTCAACCCCTACTTTGACTGTCTTCATCAATAGTGTTATGATTTCTGGCCTTGAGTATTGTCAGATTGATCTTATTCTTTTCCCATCCAGTCTTTACAGTGATTTCAAAAACACTTTCTGATTATGCTCATTTCTTTGCTTACAAGCCTTCAAAGGCGTCTTTCAGAACAAAGTCCAAACTCCTTACCAAGGTTTAGAAGGAATATTAGTGCCTTGGCCCTGCCTTTTTATACACAATGATTTGAGGGAATTCAAACTTGAGAGGCTCTATCTTACATTGTATTGGCTTGACTTAGACAGTATTATGATACAGAAAAATGGGCATTCACTCAAAATATGAAAAGGTTGAAGCAAATAAATTTTCAAGCTTCTCTTTTTAAAGAGATTACTGCTCTTAAACGCTTTTTAAAAGCCCTTCAATACAAATGAGGGTTCACTTGGGTGCGTGCGCGCGCGTGCACACACACACACACACACACACATTATCACCTGATGATCCAACCGTAATGTATTTGTTTCTCATAAGGTGTCATTTTTTTACTCTTGCCATAGAGAATTAACTCACAAGTTACATCTGATCAGAACACTTTGCTGCGGTTGCTCTTTTTCTACTGTCCAGTCCTTCCTCCAAATCCATGGACATGTCTGACTCATTGAGTCATAGCTCAACCTAGAAGTCACTCTTCTATTTGTGGAAGGAAAAATTGCCACAATAGGTCTCTCTGTCCTATTAATTTGGGAGCTCACGTCTATGATATTTATGCTTTTGTATTTTCGGCATCTAGAATGGTATTTGACGTGTGGTAGGCATGGCTAATAAAGTTAGCCTAATATTACGGAGAATTTATTATCTTTTAGGTGAAATTATTTTCACCTTTTTTCCAACATATGGTATTAAAACACATTTCATGTAGGAATATAAAATAAGTGTATTTTCATTTTCCTGATTAAACCTATTTATTTAATTTAACACCGAAGTAGAGAATAAGGTAC
>NW_007733804.1:65549-70594 GCF_000696425.1 Galeopterus variegatus
TTTTCATTTTCCTGATTAAACCTATTTATTTAATTTAACACCGAAGTAGAGAATAAGGTACGTGAGTATTGTTCTACCTTCACACTCACCAATCATCAGTAATCTTTGACATTTTCTGAGTTAATGATAATAAGAAGCTTTTTTATTTTGGCTTACATAATTTTTCTTTCCTTTTTCAAAGTAAATGTATAACACCATATTATAAGAAAGAGAAAATTAGAAGTAAAAATATCAGAGAATTGCTTTTCAAAAGAGTTATCACTAAAATACAGAAGAGATTTTTTTTTGTCACTGAAAAAAGTATCCAAAATATAACATGCAAAAAAACCTTTTTTTGCTGCTTTTCCTGCTTTCCGTTTTTTATATATTTTTGTGAGAATATATTTTTTGTAACTATATTTGGCACTGGCGATAGCTAATTTAAAATTAGCCTGTGGGCCCCCCCCAAAAAAAATATTAATTGATGGCAAAGAGTTTGATCTTCCTGACAAGGTAGAGAAAATTATAATTTTTACCCCTTTGCCTTAGATTCCACAAAACTTTGTTAATATTATAATTATTGAAAGAGGAGAGAGCATGAGTTTTACAACTAAGTTTTAGAGATAGTTTATAGAAAAAATAAAGCAAAGTTTTTTGGGGTTTTTTGTTAACAACAGCAACACATTATTTACTATTATTGTTAAATAAACAAATGAACTTAAACAAATAAAATACTGTAGTCATTGGTTGGCAGTAAATTTGGCACATATTACATATGTAAAGCAAAGTTTTTAAAGCAAAGTCATAGTATGTACATACTTCAAAGTTTTATTTCTCTTTGTACATATATATGTGTGTGTGTGTATATATATATTCAAAGGCCCTCTTATTGATTCAAATTCATGTTGCCTAGTTTCACACACCACCTCCCAATGTATCAGGCATATGTTCTTGTGTGGGTGGGTATCTTTTAAGTGGAAAAGAACTTAAAGAAAATTACGTAAGATTTTGAATGTAGAACCCTTCTAGTTTGTTTCTCATTTTCTCTAAAACTCATAGTTAATACATTTCTCCCCACAGCTTTTGTCATTTACTGCCTTTGAGTCTCACATTATATTTGTAATAATATGTATCAGTATATATAATATAAGTGAATATGATATAACATTGTATAAATAAAACAACAAGTTTGTATAGCACAAAAAGTTTTGAGATTAACCTGTTTTTTACCTGCTTAAAGCCAAAGTACATAGGAGAGGAGCTTCCTAACATCAAGCGTTTAGGATGCCATATGAGATAATCCAGAAACATGGTTAGATGGATATTCTTTAAGGGACTTTCTACTGTTTCAATGCATGAGAGTGAAGGTAGTTAAATTACTTAATAAACTGTTTTCCAACCTCCCCAAACATTTTTTGTGTTGTATGTATAAAATGCATCAAATATATAAGTTAAATACACTTATTAATATTGCTTTAATCAGACATCCCAAGGATTTCTATACATTTATGTATTTTTATGTAAATTATAATATTTTTACATGTACTATAAGCCAAATATTTTATAATATTATTATCAAAAATCAAAGTTCATTAAAATATCTGAAGACTTCTTTCATATTTTTTCCATGAACTTTTAGCATCTGCCAAAAGGAAATTAAAGGTTTAAAACATGATGATGGGCCAACCCTGTGGCACCCTCGGGAGAGTGCGGCGCTGGGAGCGCAGCGACGCTCCCACCGCGGGTTCAGATCCTATACAGGGATGGTCAGTGCGTTCACTGGCTGAGCGCGGTGCGGGTGACACCATGCCAAGGGTTGTGCTGCCCTTACCGGTCACAGAAAAAGACAAAAAAAAAAAAAAAACATGATGATAATTATAATAACTTTATCAATGAAGACATTCATTGACACTAGTATTCAAGTGCTAGATCACTTATTCTTGAATGCACAACTTTGTGTTATATCTTTTACATGTAGTCCCTCACTTTTTACTGTAATTTATTAAATGGTGGGAGCATGTCTTATTCATCGTTGTATTCTAATGGCAAAGACTACAGTCAAATATGTAATAGTCATTTGATACACATTTGTTTAATAAATAGAAATATTCATCCATTTAACTTAGATATTAAAGACTCTTAGCAATTCCTTCTGAAGTTTGAAAGTTTGAAAACATTTGGAAAGCAGAAATTAAAGTCTATTACCTTGGACATTGTTACCATAATTATCTTCTTATTTCAGATCATATTAAGCAAATTACTTGGTCTTTGTATCTCAGTTCTTCTATAAAACGAGGTGTTGGATTAGATGATCTTTACGACCATTTATGACTGTGACATTCTGTAATACCAGATTTACAACACTCTTCCCTCAACATTCCATTCTTGGAATTAAATAATTTATGGGGGGTTACTTATTTTAATTTTAGTTTTGGTTTTCTCACATGGAATCCTCTGTGGTCTATTAGATTCTCCCAGTCCTGCTGTAGAATGAACCATTCAGTAAGAAACTTTTTAAAAGCTGAAAGAATTGAATGTGCAATGTGGAATCTCAATATCCTAGAAAGAAAAGAGAAGTTCTTAGCAGGAGAATCAATAAGGAACAAAAAATGTATTTTAAAAAATGTGAATACAGTCCCAGAGAGAGAAATCAAAGTGGCTCACATAAAGACATAGCACTGACCACATTAATCAACTGGAGGAGGTTCAGAGAAAAGACTTCACAATTCTCATAATAAAGGTAGAAGTTCAGAAAAGGCTTTATGAAAATACCTGGAGGTCGGTTGAACTCCCAGAGAGCAAAAGACAGCCAAATATGGAAGTACTCACAAAACAAAGAGATGAAAGAAAACACAGTCTGAAAAATTTCACCACATACTGTCCCAAACTCACCACCTCAGAAGTTTCATTAGAACACTAATGATTAAATAGCCGAATAGTGGGAAAGAGCCATTATATTAAGCTAACTCCCCAGGAAATCAAGACTATTGGAGCTGATGAAAGTTCTCACAGCTATACCATATTTAGAATATAATTAGAGTTATACAGTAATATTCTGTAGTACTTTGAAATGCATGCCGTGTTTTTGAAATTCCAAAATAGCAAGAAGCTCTTTCTAAGTTGATAAATATCTTACTCCATTTTCAGTCCTAACAATGCCTTGAAATTCATGGAATCTGAAAATGGAGGAAAAAAACTGATTTTGCAACATTAAAGAAACAAAAGATAAAACATGATTGAAATATCTAAATTATATGATCAGTTTATTTTAAAAAGATACCATGAATTTCAAGGCATTGCTAGGCCTGAGAATGGGGCAAGATATTTATCAACTTTGAAAGAGCTTCCTACTATTTTGGAATTTCAAGAACATGGCATGAATTTCAAAGTCCTACAGAATATTATAGTATAAATGGAGGAGAGAAAAAAATTATTTTGCAACATTAAAGGGACAAAAGATAAAACATGATTGAAATATCTAAATTATATAATCAGTTTATTTTAAAAATTCAGATTTGAAACCACCTGGGAATATATAAAAACAGACTTATTTTAATATAAATGGATGAAGACTGGCATTCAGAGATAAGAAAAGGTTTAGTAAAACTCAAGGGAATATTATGTCTGTCTCTACTTTTAAAAGTGTACAATATGTCCCTTTTCTGAATTTACAGAGTTTCCATTGTTTAAAGAATTGAAAAAGAGTTATACTTGGCATAAAAATTGAATGCACTATGATTTCATGAGAAAGGAGGAAGAAAAAGAGAGATTATCAGAGATTCATATAGGTCTTGTATGATGAGCAGAGAACAAATGTTGCAGATCTGTATAAAAGATCTACACTTCAGAAGGGATACTTAGAGTTTAAAATAAGAAGGGTGTTCTTATATTCTCCCATATTGATCTTGCAGGCATGCTTTAATGTTTTAAGAGAGGCCAATTTAAGTCTCCAATTTATACAGACCATAAATAGTTTTGTCACGAATATTTATTGAAGTGTTAAGTAGTATGTTTTTGAATGAGTTACTATTTCTTTTGCAATGGAAAATTGAGCTAAGAGTTTTGTCTTCTGTAAACATTAAAAAAAAATTGCAACTCTCCACAATAGAATATATAATATAAAGATAAATGTTAAATTGCATACATGCTGCATACTGGAAATGTTAAAACCAACTGAATCCCAATACAGGACCCCAATTGTAAACAGTCTGAAGACCCTTTAAATTTGAAAAAGAGAAATATTACAGACATTCACTTACATCCTATAATGGATGAATAGTAGAATTAACTCACGGAGCCACAATTAAGTTGCCTTCAGATAAAATGGCAATAAGAATTATAGAAGAAATAATAAGTTGGCCTATGGCTTTCACTCCACCTTCACTCCTCATTGGTTTTGAATATATTTTATATAAGTAATGTTATTCCACCATTCCCCATCATTCAATTATCAATATTCCATATACAACACTTTTTTAAAATTTTCTGTGTTAAATCACATGCTATTCATCTGCACATTTTATTTTCCTATCAAGTTTTTATGCTAATTATATAATTATTCATAGAGCAGCTGCAATCATTTAATCTAGATACTAATGGAAGAAAAATTTTACTACAGGTCTACATTCTCACTATTTTTCCTTTGGGATTATGTTTGTAGAAATATTAGCAAGGATAAAAGGGGTTGAGGGAAATTAAATCACTTAGAGAAATAGAAAATTACCTCATGATAAACAGTAAGGACATTGAACTGTGTGTGTGCACTCATGTGCACCTGTGCAGCTTCTCCCTTCCCGTCTCTTCCCTTCCTCTTCCTCTCTATATCTTTCTTTCTCTCCTCCATCCATCCATTCATCCATCCATCAACCCGTCATCTACATCTATGTATCTGTGTGTGCATGTATGTATCTATCTACATTTATCAATTTATCTATCCATCCATTTATAGTCTATTTACCTATTCTGCATATATATATATATATATATATATATTATATTATTATATTATCAGAATAACAAAATCCAAAGCTTTGTTAATAAATATAAATTGATTTATAAATTAAATT
>NW_007733804.1:71232-71884 GCF_000696425.1 Galeopterus variegatus
AATTTATAGTCTATTTACCTATTCTGCATATATATATATATATTATATTATTATGTTATCAGAATAACAAAATCCAAAGCTTTGTTAATAAATATAAATTGATTTATAAATTAAATTCAAAGTTTTTTTAAATATAATGCCTGAGTCTGGAGGCCATCAACATTATGCATCAGCTAGTGTTTATCTACAGAATACTTCTAAGTACATCAGTTTTTAAGGTAGAAAATTTTAAGTTAAAATATGCATATACCCCAAACCACTGACATGCCTATAACATTAAAAATAATTATAACATTAAATATCTAGAATTAAATTAAATATAATATTTAATATAATATTAAATATCCCAGTTGTCTTATGTCTTACAGTTGTTTTAACAATTAAATTCAACCAGGAACAACAACAAAAAGCCACTATCTTGCCATTTATATTTCTCTTGAACTTCTTCTAATCTATAATTGTTCCTTCCTCTATTTTGATTACTTTGAAAGTTTGCTGATGAAACGAGACTGCTCATTCTATTGAATTATAATTTTGATAAGTATCTTCACAAAGTGTCATTCAACATACTGCTCTGATCCCTGTGTTTTCTTTTTTTCTTTTTTTTTTTTTTTTGTCTTTTGTCTTTTTCTGTGTCCGGCAACGGATCGCA
>NW_007733804.1:72608-73633 GCF_000696425.1 Galeopterus variegatus
AGGGATGGACTGGTAAAGGGCCACTAAAATTGATTACATTGTATAACGATAAATGAAATATAAGAAAAAGCTAATTATTTGGCTACTCTGAGACAGAATTTTTACATGTAAAGTAGAGTGAAAGCTTGATTATTCCTTTTCATTTGCCAATATTCAGAGTATGGAGCTGCTTTCCAGAATTATTCCAAGGTAATCAATGTGTTATTACTTTACATTTTCAAGTAACATTATCTTCTGGACTAAAATATATTTAATATGTTTTAGTACTTTACAATTATTATGCTTATTGATACTCAAAATTATACCATGTTTGGCCAGTGGGAGCAAATGCAAGATAGCTTCTAAACCTTCTTGATATGACTTCTAATCTATGAAATTTCCTTAATTTCTGGCATAAAAAATTGTGTATTTCTCATCACAGAACTGGAATTAGTTATTTCTCCAATGAATCTTCATCCTTATTAGTGGGAATAATATAAAGAAACCATGATCTGACAATAGCTATTCTCATTGCTACTAAATTGGTAATTGTTTCTATTCTCTTTCAGGACAGAGAGCTAGAGAATACACATACGCATTTGTCTAAGTGAGAAAATAAATCATAAGTTCATTGTGATATGTCTAGATGATATCTAGGCTTCTGGATTTTTATGCCTTTGATTTTATACTTATGTGTCATATATGTTTAAAACTTTAATTCATAACCACATTGTTATAATTAATAGTTTGCTTTATCCTAAATGCCAGTTTTAGGATAAAAATATCAATACTACTATCAATAATATGATTAGTAAAAACAGTTTATTATTACTTTATGCAGTTCTTTTTCACCCTAAGACATATCCTATCAGCTTACTATACTGTATTTTTAAATCACATGAGATAAGTGCTATGTATGATACTATGCAAACAGCTTTCTACAACTAGATTCATTTTTTCATTTTATTTCATTTTTTATGATTTGATCATTTAATATATTTTGTTTTATAATTATGAAAAATAATCTCATGCATCCAAAGTTAATT
>NW_007733804.1:74703-75947 GCF_000696425.1 Galeopterus variegatus
TTTTTCCTTTTTGTCTTTTTTTACTGACTGGTAACGGGATCGCAACCCTTGGTGTCGTGCCTGTACCGGGGACCGGCAACGGGATTGCAACCCTTGGTGTTGCGCCCGCACCACGTTCAGCCAGTGAGAGGGAACCGGTCTCCACATGGGATCCAAACCCTCGGCGGGAGCACCGCCGCGCTCCCAAGCAGCGCACCCTTCAGTGCGCCACCAGGCCGGCCCTGTTTGCTTGTTTTTAAAATAAAGTGTGCACACACATTCATGCATGTACATTCCATATTTTCTTAGATAAGTGGAAGCACATTATTCACAGTGCTGTCAACTATACTTTTTTACTTTATTCCTGTAAACTATTAATATCAATGTATATGGCTTGTCTTCATTGTTTTTTAAGCTCCATAGTATTACGCAGGATGCATGTACTATAATTTATACAATTAATCTTTAATTGAAGGATTTTTTTGATTCAATACAGCCTTCCACTATTGGTTTAAATTATTCTTTTTTCTAGCTTTATCCAATGTATATTGAATGAATTTCTTTTTCTTTTTTTTATTTATCTTCTTACTTAATCTATAAATTTTCTCTCATAACTCTATTAGTTATCCCATAAATTGAAGTTGTTTAGTTCTCACCATTATTTCCAAGATGTTCTAAAATTTCAGTTTGTATTTTACTTTAGAATTAGTAGTCGATGAATAGCATGTTTCATTTCATTTCATTTTATTTTTTGAATAGCATGTTTTAAATTTCCAGGAAAAATGTGTTTTGATTTTTTATTTACTCATGAATTTCTAAATTAATAGTATTGTGGTAAGAGAACGCTATTTCTAGTATGATTTTTACTTTCTATTATGAGTCTTTTTTGGTGGCCTGAGAAATATCACTTTCATTAATATGTCATTTGCAACCCAAATCCCAAGTAAAAGAGAGAACATCATTATCACCACAGAAGTTCCTTCATGACCCCTTTTCTACCCATAATTGTACCCATTTACTCAGAGACAACACAAATCCAGATTATTTTCCAGCACACATTATTATGGCTTGTTCTAGAAATTAATCTAAATGTAATCATACAGTGAATAGCGTTTTGTATAAGGCTGCTTTCTCTCAGAACATTTTTGTGATTCAGCCATGTGGTTGTGAATGTCAAGCATTAATACACTTTTATTGTTGAATGGTTCATTATGTAAATATACCACATGTTTTTCATCCATTCTCATTTTGATGGACAGTAGTTT
>NW_007733804.1:76741-93894 GCF_000696425.1 Galeopterus variegatus
TCCAGATTATTTTCCAGCACACATTATTATGGCTTGTTCTAGAAATTAATCTAAATGTAATTATACAGTGAATAGCGTTTTGTATAAGGCTGCTTTCTCTCAGAACATTTTTGTGATTCAGCCATGTGGTTGTGAGTGTCAAGCATTTATACACTTTTATTGTTGAATGGTTCATTATGTAAATATACCACATGTTTTTCATCCATTCTCATTTTGATGGACAGTAGTTTGAGGCTATTATAAATAGACAGCTATAAAGATTTTAGTAAATATCTCTTTTTTTTTTGTCTTTTTGTCTTTTTTCGTGTCTGGCAACGGATCGCAACCCTCAATGTCGCACCCGTACCGGACCGGGACTGGCCACGGGATCGCAACCCTCGGTGTTGCCCCCGCACCTCGCTCAGCCAGTGAGCGGCCGGTCTGTATGTGGGATCCGAACCCTTGGCGGGAGCGCCACCGCGCTTCCCAAGCAGGGCACTATAGCAGTGCGCCACCGGACCGGCCCAAAATATCTCTTTTTAAACATGTTTTTATTTCTTTTCCATTGCCAAGTCATATGGTAGTTATATAGTTTTTGTTTGATTAGAAACTACTATTCTCAAACTTGTGCTTACTACACATGGTGACCAATAATGTATGAAAGTTCTGTTGTTCAATATCCTCACCAAAATTTGGTTGTCAGTCTTTTTAAGTCTTAGCTATTCTGATAAGAATATAAATTTATCAAATTTTGGTTTTCATTTGCATTTCCTCCATTACTGATGATGTTGAACAGTTTTGGGGTATGCTTATTAACCATTTATAAATTTCTTTCTTGAACTGTCTTTTCAAATTTTTTATCCACGTTATTGGGTTGTTTCTCCTTTTATTACCAAGTTTTAGTTATCTTATACTGGATAAAAGCTATTGTCAGGTATATATTTTTAAACTATTTATACAATGTATCATTCTCTTATTTTCTTAATATCTCATTGATCAAATCTTTTTACATACTTTTAAGAATTTAATTTATCCATTTCATTAGTTGACATTTTAACTTTTCTGTTTCTTTCTAGTACACATTTGCCTAATTTCAGGTCCCCCCAAAACATTCTCTCCTGTTTTCTCCTAAAACTTTACTTTTTGTTTTTCTGTTCAGTTCTGTTATCCATCTCAACTTGATTTTGTGTGTCATATGAGACAAGAATTGTTTCTTTGTTTCATGTGGATATCCAGTTTTTTTGGCTCACTTGTTTAAAGACTTTACTTTTCCACATTGAATATCTTTAATGCTTTTCTTTTTAAAATATCTTTCCCTTTTGTGGAAATCAAATTACTTTATAGGTGTCAGTCTATTTCTGTGCTCTCTATTTTGTGTATATATATACATATATATATATATATTTTTTTTCCAATTTCTTGGTTCTTATGCCAGTACCACTGTCTTGATTACTGTAGCTTTATAGCATTAGAATCAAGTAGTACACATGATCTAGTTTACTCTTTAAATTTTTTTTATTGAAACATAATTGATTACATATATCTGTGGGGTACACCATTGAATATCAATAAATGTGTGCAATATGTGATGCTCAAATCAGGAAATTGGTGTATTCAACATTACAAAACGTTATCATTTTTTCGTGGTCCTTTACCAATTTTTCTGTAAACCCCCTTCCCCTTCCTCCTTTCCTACCTCTGCTGGCCTTAGTTCTGCTCTCTTCTTTTGAAAGTTTGACGAATTATTGTGATTTTTGCATCTTTCTTTTTCTTTTTTTTTTTTTTTACTTATTTGTTTATTTGTTTAGCTCCCACTTATAAGTGAGAACATGTGGTATTTCTCTTTATGTTCTCGGCTAATTTCACTTAACATAATTTTCTCTAAGTTCATCCATATTGTTACAAATGGCAGAATTTCATTCTTTCTAATGGCAGAGTAGAATTCCATTGTGTATATATACCACATTTTCCTTATCCAGCTGTCTGTCCATGGACATTTAGGTTGGTTCTAACTCTTGGCTGTTGTAAATAGAGCTGTGATGAACATGGGAGTGCAGGTACCCCTTCAACATGATTGCTTCCCATTCCTTTAGGTATATCCCCATCAGTGAGATTGCTGGATTGTATGGCAGTTCTGTTTATAGTTGTTTGAGGAAACTCCATGCCATTTTACATAATGGCTGCACCCATTTACAGTCCCAACAACAGCGTAGGAGGGTTCCCCTTTCTCTGCATCTTCGTCAGCTTTTGTTGTCTTTATGATAATAGTCAGTCTAACTGGATTGAGATGATATCTCAATGTGGTTTTGATTTCAATTTGCCAGATGTTTAGTGATGTTGAACATTTTTTCATGCATCTGTTAGCCATTTGTATATCTTCCTTTGAGAATGCCTGTTCAGCTCCTTTGACATTTTTAATTAGGTCACTCGTTTACTGTTGTTTGAGTGCCTTGTATATTCTGGATATTAACCTTTTGTGAGATGCATAGTTTGTAACTATTTTTTCCCATTCTGTAAGTTGTCTTTTACTCTGTTAATTGTTTATTTTACTGTGCAGAAGCTTTTCAGTTTGATATAAACCCATTTGTTAATTTCTTCTTTTGTTGCCTGTGTTTTGAGGGTCTAATTCATAATGTTTTTGCCCAGTCTTGCTTCCTGAAGTGTTTCTCCCATTTTCATTTAGGAGTTTTGTAGTTTCAGTTCTTATAATTAAGTCTTTAATCAATTTTGAATTGATTTTGGTATGTGGTGAGAGGTATGGAACCAATTTTATTTTTCAACAGGTGGATATCTAGTTTTCCCAGCAACATTTATTGAACAAAAAATATTTATTTTCCCAAAGGTATGTTCTCGGTGCCTTTTTTGAAGATCAGTTTGATGTAAGCATGTGGGTTGACCTCTGTGTTCTCTATTTTGTTCCATTGGCCAGAATGTCTGTTTGTATGTCAGTACTATCCTGTTTTGGTTACTACAGCTTTGTAGTATAATTTGATATCAGGTAGTGCAATGTCTCTGGCTTTGCAGTAACTATTTGGGGTCTTTTGCTGTTCCATATGAATTTTAGGATTTTTTTTTCTATTTCCGTGAAGATTTTCATTGGTATTTTGATTAGATTCCATTAAATCTGTTGATTACTTTGGATAGTATGGACATTTTTACAATGTTAATTCTTCCAGTCCATGAATGTGGAATGTCGTTCCATCTTTTGGTGTCCTTTTTAATTTTTTAGCAGTGATTTGTGATTCTTGCTATAAAGATTTTTCACCTCTTTGGTTATATTTATTCCTAGGTATTCTCAAACTTTGTTGTTTTTTCCTGAGAATGAATTGAACAGTCTAGATCAAACAGCTTGTCAATTTTTACAAAATACATGCTGGTATTATAATTGGGATTACATTGAATATTCAAAAAAATTTGGCCAAAATGGATGACTTTAATATATCGAATCTAATAACCCATGAACCTCATATGTGCCTCCATTTATTTGGTTTCTCTTTAATTTTTGTTACAAATATTTTGTAGCTTACAGTTTACAAAAGTATTTAGCTGGGTACAAATTTTATTAAATTTATCCATAAATTTGCTATGTTTTTCATGTTAATTTAAATCAATTGTTCTTTTTTTTTCTTTATTTCTCTTTCCAATTATTTACTCTTGATATAAAAGATAAAATTGCTCAGGTATATTGTTATGTAGATTCTTAGATTCTTAGTTTTTCTCTCCTATTCTAATAACAATAATTCTTAATAACTCAAATGGCACTGGCTGATTTTTAAATATTATTCAGAGCTGGAATAAACATAAAATGTCATGATATGTTAACATTTTATATATTAATGGATATTATTTACCAATATTTTGTTAAAGATTTTTGTGTTTATGTTCAAGGATAAGTTTGTTCATATTTTTCTTTTGCATTCTTTTTTCTTTTTTTTTTTTTTTACTAATTTTATTATCATGTTTTAGTACTACACATCATCAAACAAGTTGAAAAATATTTTATTCTTTTCTATTTTTTAAAAGTGGTTATGTAAGACTCTATTTGTTCTTCGAGACTGATTATTTTCACCAGTAAAATGATTTAACCTTGGAGGTGTCTTCAAAATATATATTTCAGAAATAGTAATTTAATTAACACCTAGCTATAGGCGTTCAATTTTTCTGTTTCACTTCATGTTATTTTTGGCAATAGTCTTCTTTTTTTTGAAATGTACTCATTTTATTTAGATGTTCAAATATATTGATTCATAGCTGTTGGTAATATTCCCTTATTATTCTTTTAATCGCTGTATTATCTGTAATAATATGCATTCTTTCAGTTGAAATTGGTAATTTGTGCTTTCTTTTCTTTTTTTTATTGAATAGACAAGCCAGGAGATTATCAATTTCACTGATATTTTTAAATGACCAAGTTTAGGTTTATTAATTATCTATATTTTTGTCATCAATATCATCTCTGTATTATTTTCACATATCTACTTATTATTACTTTATTTTATTTTGCTCTTCTTATTTGTAACTTTTCGAGTTGGAACTATAGTAATGAAAGACACCTTTTTAATATAAAATTGACATTTATATATTTATCTCCAACTACTTTAATGGCTACATCACACTGATTTTTATATGTTTTGTGGTTCAAAATATTGTCTTGGTCGTGGTGGTGGTGGTGGTAGTGTGTGTGAATGTTGTTTCCTCTCTTAATTATTTGTAAATGTACCGCTAAACTTTCCAGAATTTGTGGTTTTTAGAGATAGTTTATTGATTAATTGTGTTTTATTTAAAAACTAATTCTGTGTGATATTGAAATTTTTAAGTTATTTGACACTTATTTAAAGTTTTAAGTAATTGTAAAATGGTGCATCTTAGTGAATGTATCAATTGCAATTGAAAAGAGTGAATACTGTGAAGTTGCTATGTTCAGTGTTCTACATCCCAATTAATTCCAGGTGATTGAGAGTATTTTTCAGGTCTATGTCATTTCTAAATTTTATTCTACTTGTTTTTATCAATTTCTGAAAGATAAGTTTAATATTACAAATTTCTGTTTATGATATATTCTACTTCTCCCTTTATGTTTGTCAATTTTTTTCATGTACAAGGGTACTTCCAAATGTTCATGAAAAAAATAAAATTAAAAGGCCATGTAGATTTATGAACTTTTTGAAGTACTCTCATATGTAGGAACTCTATTTATCATTTATACATATACATTTTGAATTGATCTTTCTAAATAATTGATTTTTCATTATTATGAAATATTCCCCTTTATCTCTTTTAATTATATTTGTCTTGAAATCTACTTTTTCTCAAATGTAGAACACGCAGCTTACTTATACTTTTATTCAATTAATTTCAACATGTCTATGTCTCTATTTAAAATACATCATTTGTAAAATTTTTTTCAACATCATGTCAATATCTTCTATTTAATTAGTGTGTATAATTCACTAATATTTAATTGAATTATTAATTAGGTTGAATTCTACTATTGTAATTTATTATTTGTCTTCCTTTTTATTTCAGTCCCTCTTTTCTTGCCTTTTTTTGGGTTACTTGTATATTTTTAGACTTTAATTTTAGTTTATCTAATAATTTTTTTCAATAAAACCAATTGTGTAAATTTTTATTGTTTGCTCTAGGGATTAAAATATATCTCCATAAATTTTCATAGTCTACTAAGAATATAATTTTTATTCCTTACATAAAACGTGGAAATCTTGTGGCTCTGTATAATAATCGATCCCCTCCCAATCCTTTATACAATAGGTGTCATGTGTACATATATAATATATACAAAAGTGTTAAACCCCACCAGACAATGTTTTCATTTTGCCTTGAAACAATCCTAAATGGTTAAAAGTAGATCCACCTAATCACCATTTCCTTCATTCTTTATGTCTTCCAGATTAATTTTCATTTCATATCATTGTCTTTCATTTAAAAAAAATAAACAACTTAGTATTTCTTGAAGTGCAGGTTTTTAGGCAAAAGATTCTTTGTTTTCTTTTATTTGAAAACATTTTTATCTCAATTTCCTTTTTAAAAGATATTTTCAGTGGATGTAGAAACCAGTTTTGGTAGCACTTAAAAATATTTTCTTTTATTGTTTTCAAGACTCCATTGTCTGTGATAAGAATCAATAACAATTCAAATTATTATTCCTGTGTATCTAATATGGTGTTTTCAGCTGGCTGCTTTTAAGATTTATCTGGTTTTCTTTTTATCTTTGGTTTACAGTGGTTTGATGATAAGCCTAGGTGTTTTCTTTGTTTTTATCCTACATGGGTTTTTCTAGGCTTCTTGAATCTGTAAATTTGTATCTATCACTACATTTGTAAAAATTTCAGCCATTATTTTTTCAAATTTTGTGTCTGCACCACCCTATACATTTTTCTATTTGTGACTTCAATTACATTTATGTTAGAGTTTTTGATATTGTTCAACATGTCCCTCAAAAACTTAATTTACTTTTCAATCTTTTTTCACTATTCTTAAATTTGCATATAAACAAACAAAACACAAAACAAAGCACTTTATTAGTCCAGGCTTATATAACTAAATACTTAAAAATCAGATGTGATTTTTGATGGGATAATGAGAATGTGAATATTAAATTTTAGTAATAGAAATTGTGAAGTTTATTATAGTGTGTTATCAGGTTTATTGTTGTTTGCTATCATATCAGTTAACTTCAATCTGCCTACTGATTTTACCTATTTATTCATCAATAACATAGAACAGGGTTTGGCAAACTATGGCTCATGGGCTGGCCGTATGTTTTTGAAAATAGTTTTATTGGGATGCAGCACATCCATTTATTTATATATTTCCTATTGCTGCTTTGTGCTACAATGGCAGAGTTAAATAGTTTCAACAGAGACCATTAGGATCAGAAGCCTGAAATATCATTTGGCCCTTTGCAGAGAAAGTTTGCCAGCACCCTATTTGGAACACAGATCCCTTCAAATGTGCCAGAATATAAATATATAAATATTTTTAAAGGAATCTGTTTCATTACCAAAAACACAAACTATAAATCATGTTTTGAGACTCATTTGTGGATTGTTATTATTACATCTAAAGGATATATTAGATTATTAAATTAGTTGCCCACTGAAAAGCATTATATTTTTCATTTGTTGCCCATTTTATAATATGAAACATATTAAAGCATTTTTTCACATATGAAAACATAATTCTCACTGATATTAAGTGACATAGTAATTCATAAAAATTAGCAACATCCATATGCACTAATTGTTGTGTAAGGAAGAAAAAATATTTTTTAAAATAACTTGTCAAAAAGGCAGGAAACATATTAATTCTTGTTCTCGTCTATTATCAGGAATAACGCACTTCAAAAATTAAATAAAATTTTGGTAATATAGTAAATACATATTAAGGGTTTGTAATAAAAATAAAAATATATTTTCTTAAAGGCATGCGAAAAAGCTAATGAACATTAGTAACCTATTATTAAAAAACCAAAACTATGCAAAGAATTGTTTTAAAATAGATCAAAGTGAACAGATATAAGGTTCTTAGAAATAAGAATTCGGAAGATATCAGATTTCTATGTACTAAATTTAATCATCACATAAAGATTATCAAGTATAGTAAAGATATTTATAGGTTGGAGAGAGAGCATATGATACATATATTATGTACAAATTGATTACAGATTAAATTAATATATCATTTTGTAAGAATAAAGCATAAATTTTCCTGAGAATATCCAAAAAAAGACAGAAAATAACTATTGAGGAAACATGTTTGGTTCACTGTCTTGGGAAAGATTTGGGATAATATATGAATTCAGATCTGTTCCTTACAGGTTCAATAACAGAAATGTTATCATATCTACATGAAAGGAGATTCTAGAATGAAGAACCTTGGACTGAAAAGTCAATCCCTTCATTTAGAATGTGACTGAAGATTGATCGATGGAGACTTTAAGGCAAGCAGCCAAAAGTCAACTAAAAATCACTTAAGATCATAACAATGACTGACTGTATACATTTCCTTAACTTTCTCGCTATATACAAGTCATACTTAAATGGCTTGTCTATATGTCAAGTGAATAAGGACAGAAAGAGCTAACAGTCATACAGTGCTTAATCTGCTTCAGGCACTACTTAAAACATTAATTCATATAATCTTCACAACAATCTTATGTTGTTATAAAGCTTCAAATTTTAGCAGCTTCCCTGTATACCTAGACCCACTTCAACTGTCTTAGAAATCTGTTCTCAACAACTGCTTTACTTCTAAATTCAAATTTTGAAGAGATAAATAATTAGTTTTGCAAAGTTTTGGTTTGTAAGATCACCCTTACTTCTAAAATGAACTCAAGTTCAGGGTCCCCCAAATCACCCTCCAGTGTGGTAATTCACTAAGACTCACAGAACTCACTGAAAGCTGCTTTATTACAAGTTATCACTTCATGTAGTGAACAGACACAATTAAAATCAGCCGTGGGAAGAGGTGCATGGGGCAGATTCCACAAGGTTTTCAAATGTGAAGCTTCTAGCTATACTTTCCCAGTGCAGTTGTGAACAACACTAACTACTCCCAGCAATTATGGGCTATGAGGATGCTCACCCCAGCCTTGGTGTCCAGAGTTTTTATTGGAGTTTGGTCGTATACACATGGTTGACCACCCATGTGGTTGACCTTAGCCTCCAGCCTCTCCAGAGGTAAAGCATATACCTTGTGGCCCAAAGTTTCCACCATAAATTATTGTTAACATAGACCATCAGGCATGGTCCAATGCCCTCAGGTATACAAAGACAGGATATTCCAAGGATTTAAAGATTCCCTCTCAGAAAATAAGAGCAAAGGCCAGACCTCTCTTTTGATAAGGTTAATTCTTTACTGCACCAGTCCACAGGTACTGCATATCTTGACTGAGCTCTCTGTAATAATATAAATGTGTAAGGTACATCAGGAAAATACCTTTTCAGATTTTTATTAAAGGAAATCTTAATAAACTAAATGATAGATGCACAAAAACATAGATCTAGTTGCACATTCCATCTTAACCAAAGGTACTACTTCCTCAAAATAGCAAAATTAAAATTATTTTAAAATCATTGTTATATGACTTCAAAAGTATCCTGAATATTTTCCTGTGCCTGAAAAAGGGAAAAAACATTTTTTAAGGAAAATATATACTTACAATGATTATTACAGTTTGTTTCCATCCCGTCTTGCCCTGCATTCAAGAGACTTGTAAGAAATATGTAACCTAAAACACAGTGACAAGTAAGTATGCTGCAATTTCATGTCTTGAGGAACTACCATTTTTCTTAATTATGAATAAAACCCTTTTTAATAAGACATACATAAAAGCTGTAAAGGACAAGTACAAAACTTTACTTTGCAATCAATATAAAGTAAAAGAATGACAAAGTAGGGAAACTATAATGTAGTATAGCAAAGCTGTCTAGGCACAATTGGCAATATCTTGTACAATTATTTGTTCTTTGACTTTATGAGTGGAAATTAAAAAGTGAATATATCTTTAAATAAGCTTACTACGCCAGACTAAAGATGGTAAACTATATGTAGCAGTGAGAAATCTGCCTATTTGTATTATAATATGAATGTGCTTAAATCAAATATTTTCTTATTTTAGACACTATGAGGAATGTGGTAATGTGGAATTTCCTTTCAATATTTGCAGCTATTAGGATATAGTAGCTGCTAGCATTCTCACGTCTAGCCTTAATGACTACTCACATCTGAAAATAAAATGCATCATTTTGGACATTCATTTTCAATTTCATCTGCCAAGTGGAATGTTATCATGTACAAGATCAATAGAGTGATCCGGCCAAACACACAAATCAGATTATACTCTCTCTCTTCCACCACTAAAATTTTAAGTCTACAACAGCACATAATACATCATTCAAAAGGATCCGATTTTTTGCAACATTTTCTACAGCACACAAGAGAATTTCTTTTGGCAAGGTAATAAAATCCAACTAATTAGATATTTTATTTAATACTGGCTTTATTAAGGTCATGGTTATTATGTTATTAATCAATTTTCTCATTTTCTATTAACAGATTTGTAATAAATAACTCATACTTTATCTTGCCTATTTTTTACATTGAAGCTCTATTACAATTATATTTATTTTTCAGAGGTATTTCATATAAATAATATCAGAGGAACAAATATTGCATAGAGGTTTTTGTGTAACTGTGTCTCATAATTGGATCCCATAGCTAACATCAAAATCATGTACTAAGATTAATTTCAGAATAAAATTAAGGTATATAATATATCTTGGACTCCTAAACTAAGGTAAAGCTAATATTATGTTATATTGATATTATATAGTATTATATAACTGAATGTCTTTTTAAGTTTTCATTGAAGTAAAATATATATAAAATAAAATTTGGCATTTTTACCATTTTAGGTATACATTTCAGTGGCATTGATTGCATTCACAACATCATTCAACAATCACCTCTATTTCCAGAAATTTCACCTCGCCGCAGATGGAGAGAACGTGCCCATAAACAATATCTCCCATGGCCCAGTATGATTGAGTTTTATTTTTAGAATTTTTTAATAACCCAATTTTGTTTAATTGTTAATTACTCTATGCATGGATAAGGAAATTCTTTAGCTAAACTTTGAAGCTAATTTCTGGTTATTAAGCTATAAAAACATTTTTTAAAAAGTATAATGTTGAAAATTTCTCTCTTAAACCATACTGTGGTATTGTGGGTGGGAAAGGGAAGAGGTATCTTCAGGTCCTGGTAAAACTGGTCATACAAATGGTGTTGAAGGAATATATTTTGAATTAAATTCATTCAGATATGCACTATAGGACTTCAGTGCAGAGATATGTATGAGCTGCCTCCGGCATCTAGAAAGTCTTAAAAGTTTCTCATGATAACCAATCTAATAAACACTGAAAAACAGAATGAAAGACTTTGTCACAACCTATTAGTTCCCATTCCTTTTCACAACACTCATTCTGCTCACAATTCTCAAAAGGCAAACATCAGATACATTATCTCCCAACACTTTCTTAAGCTAACATTAAATCCAAAATTTAGGCCAGAGTAAAATACAGATCATACATTCAGAAGTTGATGCTTCTAATGTGTCTTACTACAAATATCAGAGAAGTACCTAATTCTAAAACCATGAGAAGCAATTTTATTTCGATTATTTTAATAATTGGTTGTATTTTTACTTGAGATAACCAAACTGCCTTGCTACGCTGTAAATGAAGGCATTATGTTACAAGACAGGCAGATTTCTATCAATTACTGTTAAAAGAATAATTAGCATAAATTTTTTCACATTATTTTATAAGACATAATTCTATACTACTCTGGGAACAGAATGAGCCTTGCACATAACTGAGCTATATGTATTAATGGTACAATTTTAATGGTGTTCACAAAGTTCTTCTACAAGTCAGAACTCCATTGTAAAATTATGATGTAAATGTAGCCTGATGTGTTAGAAATACAAAATCAAATAAATGAAATCAAATAAATGAAATTAATCAAATAAATGAAATTTACTTGTACAAGTATTGGTTAAAATATTAAAGGAAAAAAATTGAAACATTAAAAAATATTAACTAGATTTATTTTAATATAAATAGATATAATATAAAGAATATCTTTAACAAATACCAACACTATACTGTCTACCCTAAGTGATTCATTGTGCAGTATATGCATGTATTGAAACAACAACTGTACCCCACAAAAATAAACATAAGTAAAATTTTAAAAAACAATAATTCCAGATCATTTAACTCTAACTACTGGATGCTGGTGGGAGTAGGGGAGAAATGAGTCAGTACATACGCTATTAAAGGATGAAGGAATGTAGCATTTTAGTTCATCAGTAAATATATCATACACAAATTAAAAACATTATTAAAAGAATTTGGCAAGAAAGTTTATGTATTGAAGGTTATTCACTGAAGTTCTTCCTGTCATCCAGGAACCATGCTACAGTTACTTTACTACGACATCTCCAGTTTTGAAGTTGTATTAACTGTGAAAGAAATATATTGGGATTATTAGCCAGAGCTTGCCACAGTTATTTCCACCTCACCAACCCCTCATCAATCAAGAAATTGTCATTTTCCTGCATGGAGTATATTGAAGTTCATAGTGCCTAAATGTCAGTGGGAAAGAGACTTAACTCTCTTTGGGGCGGTGATCATGTACTTTTACTGCTCCTCCATCATTTGCAACCATTATGCCACTTTCCTTCCGAAAATGTGTGCACACATGAAGAAGCAATAGAGGACTAAAATGCCAGAGACTTTCTTCTGTTCTAGAGATATAAAATCCCCAATGTGGGGCCGGCCCATGGCTCACTCGGAAGGGTGTGGTGCTGATAACACCAAGGCCCCGGGTTCGGATCCCATATAGGGATGGCTAGTTAGCTCACTGGGTGAGAGTGGTGCTGACAACACCGAGTCAAGGGTTAAGATCCCCTTACCAGTCATCTTTTAGGAAAAAAAAAAAAAATCCCCAATGTGCTGTGAGCAGTATCTTAAACAAAAGAAGCTGCAGCATTAAGTCATAGGAATAATTGAAGTTTTCTTGGATTGTCCTGGTAGCTTCCATGCGAATAACTCAACCTTACTAGTTAAGAACTCTTCTAATCACCTCTGTTGCCAAAAGATGACTGCTTGTATTATATCTAGTGTACTCTTTGCTTTATGAGTTTGCTCAAATAATATACCTGAGTATCCTTGTCATTAAATCTATGTTTACATTTTATCATTAGGTTTCTTGGTTTCATTGATTTTATTTTTAAGTAAAATGCCACCATTTTTATATGTTGTGTATCCTGCATCTATTCTTTGTAAATTCAATTAGTTGTTTATACATCTTTTATATATACACACACACACATATATACATATACATCTTTTATATATATATTTATACATCTTCTACATATATATATTTCACACATAACCTCATGACATGGACTAATTTTGAGGAAGATTTATTTGGCCAATCATTACTATAGAACTTACTTTAAACTTTCCTACAAGCTTGTGCATATCCACACTAATTTTACCAAAAATATAAACCTATGCATGAATGTATATATGTATGTATAAATATACTTGTACATACTTAAATGTAGAACTTTATTTAAGATGGTAATCCATAATTTAATACATTTCTATGCATATGGGAAGTAGGAGAAGGTGTTTTTTGGTGATATTTAGTGCAAGAGCACAATGTGTTGTGTTCGTTTAGCACCTGCTGTGCTGCCACATGCCAATCCAAGCTCTCTTCACCACCCCTCACTTGTACAAACATCAAACAGAAGGAACATTGAGTAGGATGATTTAATTTGGAATAAACATATTTCCTTAATAATTAGCAGCACTTCAGATTATTTACAAACCCTGCCCATTTTCAAGGTCTAAATCTCCGACTTTCTTGATGGAAAATTCTCAGATATTGATAACTTCCACTGAGGTTTCCTTTCTCAGAAATGTAATGGTTTTAAGAATCCTCAAATGTGTCATTCCTTAATCAACCTTAAGTGTCTTTTTTTTATTGTTTAATTCTAAAATGTTAACTATTTGGTAGCTGCCATGTCCTCATATCTGTTTTATTTTGTTTTGTTTTCCCTGCTATTCTGAAGAAGATATCTGAAGCATTTCTTGAGTACCTCATATAAATTTAGGGAGGAACAATGACCATGTGGAACACTCCCAGATAAACTGACCCTGACTATAGAAAAACATGCCCAGTGAAGATTTGAAAGCACTAGTCCAACTTGTCCAATAAGAACTAGAAAGTAATTTGATCATTGCATTGATATTATTCAAGATGTTCTACATGGATAAGAAAATAGATTTATTTTGTGTTGCTTCAGAGAGTAATATATGAACAACTGATATCAATATGCAATTACATTTTTGAGAACGGAGAGTGTAGCCTATTACCCAAGATCTAATTAGATCAGTGGATGTCCTAGAAACTAGACAGTCAACCAAATGAGAAAAAATATATCAGAAAGGCATAAAAACTAAAGGCCTAAGAAAAGATATTCACTATTTAATTAGTAGGTCAATTCATCAATATTCCAAAATTCAAATGCCAATAATATAAGAATATATGACTTTTCTCCTTCTCCCTTTAATTACCACTCCTGCTGCTCTCAGCCAAGCTTGATCCCTTCCCTACAGTCCTTCTGAATAAACGAGAATTAAGAGCCCAGTGGAAAACAGTGGGAAATCAAGTGAGTCCTGCTGTCACCAAGGCACATGACCCATCAGTTGCTCCTCTTACTTACAGTGGCAAATAAATCTAGTTGAGATGTAAAGCTGTATTTTCTGGATTACTAGGACTTACCTCTTACTCTCGTAGGTAATGTAATAGTCAGTAGTCTTAAACTTATTTTAAGATAATACTCTAAAAGTAGTTAGTCTTAAATCAATCTGGCTTAAAGAAAAAAAGAAAAGGGAAATGGGGTTGGAGGTTTAAATAACAATGTCTTTGTTATATAGCAACAAAAAATGACTACTGATTTTAAGTAATAGGCATCTGAAATTCACTTCAATTGTAGAAAGACTGATATTTTAGAATGTCATTGTAAATGCATTCAGAGTTTCAGGGAAGCAGTTTATAAGAAGCAGATAGGCAGAAGGAGTGATTTGAAAAGGAAGATTTAAAAAAATAATAATAGGGTTAGCACAGTCTCAGTATATTCAAGGTCTCATGGTGACATATTTGGTAAATATAGTGGTCTCCCTTCATCGTTTAAACAAAGCGACAAATCAATTATATCTCTATGTCTGAGTGTGAGATAACAGTATAATGCCCATTAAACTGAGAAGGTATCTTGAGATAAAAGAACAAAGCAGGCAACTCCATACAGTTTACAAGGATATTATTATTATTCCTGTTACTGTTATTATTAATGGGTGATCTACTTACAGTCATCAAACAGAGCATTGATCTGACTGCCTTGCAATTTCTTTCTTCAC
Source organism: Galeopterus variegatus (assembly GCF_000696425.1). NCBI lineage: Eukaryota > Metazoa > Chordata > Mammalia > Dermoptera > Cynocephalidae > Galeopterus > Galeopterus variegatus. Next base: position 91,738 of record NW_007733804.1, read on the forward strand.
CACCCCAAGGGGGTGGGGTGTGGTTTGAAACTTATAAGGAACTTAGAGACAAAAGTGAATTTACGCTAAAGAGAGAAAGGCTGCGGTGGTAGAAGATTCCTAGGTGCCTTGCAGCCTCCTGTTGCTTATCCTTAGGGTTGCTGGTGTCATTCCACTTACCTTGTACAAGCATAGCATTCTGCTCCTTTCCCTTCCTCAGTTGTTAAGCAACCTGTGCAGGAGAAAAATTGTAGCTATTGAATCTAGAGTGCTGAAGGCCATGAAGATGGTGTGAGTTCTAACCAGCATGCGTATAATCCATGCACATGAAAGTTGTGAAAAGGAAGGGGTGCCAATAGGTTGTGACTAAGTCTTCCATTTTATTGTTGTGTAGTTATTAGATTAGTTATCTAAGGACACATTTAACAATATCTAGAATGTTGTGGCAGCCTATAAATATCTGTTTCTTGAAGTCTTATAGCATATATGTAAATTAATTTCATTCAAAATATATTCATTCCATATTTTTTGTATGGCCAAATCTTACTAGGAGATGTAGACCTCAATAAAAAAGAGTGATTTTTTTTTTTTACTTTCATCCCAGTTACACTGTGTGCTATAAGAGATAATTTTAACAACCAGAATGTATTTTGATAAAACCACAAATGTCTGTTTCTTGAAGTCTTATAGCATATATGTAAATTAATTTCATTCAAAATATATTCATTCCGTATTTTTTGTATGGCCAAATCTTACTAGGAGATGTAGACCTCAATAAAAAAGAGTGATTTTTTTTTTTTTACTTTCATCCCAGTTACACTGTGTGCTATAAGAGATAATTTTAACAACCAGAATGTATTTTGATAAAACCACAAATATGTGTATATGGTAAAATCTATTCACCTCACCTGGTGGGAATCAAGTCAAGATTACTACATAAGGTTCTGATTGGGCCAAGTTTTGAAGCTATACAGAAATTTAGTGGATGGATTAAGTGTATAGCTTTCCTCAAAAGGAGGAAATTTCATGGACAAATATATGAGAAAGAACAGTTTGTTTGGAAAAAAGAGGTCTAGATTTTAAATCAACAGCAAATGAGTTGTACATATACATGACAGTGTAAACATGAATAATTGGTATGGACAAGTACATTGTAGGAGAAGAGAAAAGCTCTGAGAATGTTGACCATTAGTATCAGCAATTAAACTATTGGAAGATAAATGAAATCAGAAATTAAAGAACAGAAATAATAATTAAGAAAGAGAAAACAAGAATAATGTTTCAAAGTGCTAAAATTTAGAGATATTTTGAGAAGGAGGTAATGGAGAACATATTCAATGATTGAGAGATAGTAAATAAGATGAAATATTAAAACTACTTTCCTGAATTTAGCAATAAAGAGGTATTGATTCTTTGGTTGAACTATAAGCCTGAGGAAAACACAATTCATTAATGAGGTTGGCTTTTAATAATTTTCCTATGCCTTAGAAAAAATAGGGATCAAAAGGTCTATTGAGGGCTGGCCCGTGGCTCACTTGGGAGTGTGTGGTGCTGATAACACCAAGTTAAGGGTTAAGATCCCCTTACAAGTCATCTTTTTAAAAAAAATAAATAAAGGTGTACTGATACTTCAGATAATAGACTAAAAAAAAAGATGAAACCAACAAACCTGTTGTTTAAATTGTAAAAGCCCCAGTACTTTAATACTTTATAAGCTCTGTATTTTCCAAGACATAATACTTGAAAACATCATTCTCCAATGATATGCCTTATACAGCATCACTTAACAATAATCTTATCCCTTAAAACAGATTCTTCATGTCATATACTCTCTATTTGTGTAGAATATGGCTTTTAAAAGAATCTCCAGCCTTCCTTAAACTTGATCACTGGTAATATAAGTCCTAACTATATTCTAAAAATATTTTGCTTTTGGAACCTTAAATTTTATGACAAAGTTGAACACAGTAGGACCATAATAAAATAGATTTACTAAATGTTTGCTCTCAATCAGAAAATAGGTAAATATCAGTAATCATATTGCCGTAAACATCCATGTAGAAAGTAAATAGGCTTTGGTATTCTCTTGTAGTTCTTATATTTATTATCTCACAGTGAACATGCAGCATATAAAAGCCAAAGGGTATTTTGTATAAGAGAAAAACTAAAATTAAATCA
>NW_007733804.1:95029-100761 GCF_000696425.1 Galeopterus variegatus
AACATGCAGCATATAAAAGCCAAAGGGTATTTTGTATAAGAGAAAAACTAAAATTAAATCACTGAAACATATAGTTTCTCTTTTTTGGTAGGCTGCACGTATTTTAAAACCAAAATGACCTGCTAATTAACTAAAATATAAAATTAACCTAGCTTACAAAAAGGAAGGAAAAAAATTTTGTCCCAGTTATGAAAAGTAAACAAAACAAGGAGTGTATTTATTATTACATTTTGATTTTAATCATTCCCACTGTTAACTGGCTGTTTTAAATAATTATAAATTAATATAATCTTGTGAGAACTAATCAACTTGCTAAAATAAATTAAACTTAATCATATATATCATCATGAATCTAAAATATATGACATTAATGTTTGTAAATAAGGATTATACCTTATTAAAGAAAATAATGGAATTATTTTCAAACTATTCCAAAAAATAGAAACAGAAGTCATTCTTTCAAACTCATTCTAAGAGGCCAGCATCACCCTGATATCAAAATCAGACAAAAACACACACACACACAAAGAAAACTACCAGCCAATAACCTTGTTAAAAAAAGACACAAAAATTCTCAAAAAATATTAAAAATATTAGCAAACAGAATCTAAAAGCACATCAAAAAGATTATAGCATTGGAAATACTAGCCAGAGAAATCTGGCAAGAGAAAGAAGCAAAGGGCATCCAAATTGGAAAAGACAAAGTCAAACTGTCCTTGTTTGCAGATGACATGTTCCTATATATAGAAATGCCTAAACATTTTATATAAAAACTCTTAGAGCTAATAAACGAATTCAGTAAAGCTGCAGGATACAAAATTAATAAACAAAAATCAGTACCATTTTCATACAGCAATAATGAACTAGCATAAAAAGTAATCAAGAAGGAAGCCCATTTATAATAGCTACCAAAAAATAAAATACTTATGAATAAATTTAACCAAGGAGGTGAAAGATCTCAGCAATGAGAACTATAAAACACTGCTAAANCGCTCCCGCCGAGGGTTCAGATCCCACATACAGACCGGTTCCCGCTCACTGGCTGAGCAAGATGCGGGCGCAACACCGAGGGTTGCGATCCCGTTGCTGGTCCCTGTCCGGTACGGGTGCGACACTGAGGGTTGCGATCCGTTGCCGGTCACGAAAAAGACAAAAAGGAAAAAAAACCAAAAAACAAAAAAAAAACACTGCTAAAAAAAGTTAAAGAGAAACAAAAAGATGGAAAAACATTCCATAGTCATGGACTGGAATAATTAATGTTGTGAAAATGTCCATACTGCCCATTGTGAACTACAGGTTCAGTGCAATATCCATCAAAGTACCAATAACATTTTTCACAGAAATAGAAAAAAAATATTCATATGGAAGAACAAAATATTCCAAAAAGCCAAAGCAATTCTGAGCCAAAAAATAAAGATGGCGGCATCACACTACCTGACTTCAAATTATGCTACAAAACTATAATAACCAAAACAGCATAGTATTGACATAAAAACAGCAGTTGGACCAATGGAACATAATAGAGAACCCAGAACTCAATCTATGAACTAACATCCAAATGATCTCTGACAAAGGCACCAAGAACATACATTGACAAAAGAGCAGCCTCTTAAAAAAAAAATGATGCTGGCAAAACTGGATATCCGTGCATAGTGGAATGTCACTAGACCCATAGATCTTGCCATATACCAAATAAACTCAAAATGAATTAAAGACTTAACTTTAAGACCTGAAACTACAAAATTCCAAGAAGAAAATATAGGTAAAACACTTCAAGATGTAAGACTGGACAAAGACTTTATTAATAAGACCTCACATGCACAAGAAACAAATGAAAACATAAAAAAAATGGATTATATAAAACTAAAAATCTTCTTCATAGCAAATGAAACAATCAACAGAATGAAAAGAAAACATGCAGAATGGGAGAAAACATTTGCAAACTATACATATGACAAGGAATTAATATCCAGAATATGCAAGGAATGCAAACAACTTAACAATAAAGAAACAAATAATCTAAGCAAAAAATGGGCAAAGGAACTGAATAGGCATTTCTCAAAGGAAGATATACAAATGGCCAACACATACATGAAAAAATATTCAACATCACTAACCATCAGGGATATGCAAGTCAAAACCACACTGAGATATCATCTCACCCTGGTTAGACAAGCTATTATCAAAAATACAGGGAATAAAAAATGCTGGCAAGGATGCAGGTAAAGGGGAACCTTTATACACTGTTGGTGGGATTGTAAATTAGTATAGCTACTATAGAAAACAGTATGGAGGTTTCTCAAACAACTATAGATAGAAATACCATATTATCCAGCAATCCCACTTCTGGGTATATACCCAAAGGAATGGAAATCATCAGGTTGAATGGATGCCCACAGTCCCATGTTTATCACAGTACTATTTACAATAGCCAAGATAGGTACCCAGACTAAATGTCCAGTGGTGGAATAGTGGATAAGGAAAATGTGGTATATAATGGAATACTACTCCACCATAAAAAAGAATGAAATTCTGCCATTCTCAGCAACATGGATAAGCTTGGAGAAAATTATGTAATGTTAAATAAGCCAGGCACAGAAAGAGAAATCCTGCATGTCTTCACTCGTAAGTGGGAGCTAAAAAATAAATAAATGAAAAAAAAAAAGAAAGAAAAGAAAGAAGGAAGGAATAACACTAACAATAACATATTTAACTTTCAGAAGAAGACTTCAAAACAGTTCTTACTAGATAAGAGAAAGGGGGAGTGGGAAAAGGGTTAGGGAAAAATTGGATAATGGACACAAAGAATGGTTACACTTTGTGATGATGAATAAGCTAATTATCATGATTTGATCATCATACATTGTACACAGGTATTTCTCTTCAACTCTGTACCCCACAAATATATATATAATCAATTATGTTTCATCAAAAAAATAAATAAAAATAAACATAGTGTACAAGTATCTGTGTCCCTGATTTCAATTCCTTTGGGTATCTACCCAGATGTGGAATTTCTAGCTCATATGGTAGTTCTGGCTTTAACTTTTTTAAGAAATGCCATACAATTTTCCATATCAGCTGCAACATTTTGTCATTCTACCAGCAATATAAAGAGTTTCAATTTCTCCATATCTTTGCCAACACATTATTTTCTGGGTTTTTTTTCTTTCTGTAATAATTATTCTAATGGTGTGAAATGATATCTCATTGTGGTTTTGACTTGAAATCCCCTAACAATCAGTGATATTGATTTTTTTTAATACACTTAGTGTTCATTTAAATACTTCTGTGGGAAAATTTCTATTCAATTCTTTGCTTACTTAATGGGATTTTTTTTTTAGTTGTTAAGATTTCTTTTTATTTTTTGGAAATCAATACCTTGTCATATATATGATTTTTAAATATTTTTCCATTCCATGGGGTACCTCTTCACTCTGTTAATATTAGGGCCCTACCCTTATAATCTCATGTAACCCTAATTATATCCCAAAGGCTGCATCTCCAAATATGGTCACATTGAGGATTAGGGCTTCAACAAATAAATTGAGGGTGGGAGAACAATTCAACCCATATTACCTCCTCTTTAACTTTTTGAAAAAGTTTAAGAATGACTGGTGTTAATTTCTTTTTAAATATTTGGTAGAATTTACCAGTGAAGCTATCTGTTCTTGGCCTTTTCTTTGTTGAGAAGTTTTCTATTACTGACTTTGATTACTGACAGTGTGTTACACCTCTTTTCCCTGTGTAACAGATACGAAGAAAAGAATTACACAATTACTCAAGCACTATGTATGTATTGAGGCCAAGATGGACTGCACTTCAGTAATTTCCTCATTATGAGGGGCAAAACTGAATGTGTCAGCCCCTTCCAAAGTTGGCTTCTCCCTTTTATTGTAAAGACAAGGAAATTTTACAAGAAAATTCAGTTGATTTGACCATTACAAAAACATAAGGATATCGGCAGAATAATGGCTAACAAATGGAAAACTAGTAACATCATTGAAATAAGCAAAGCACCATTCCATAATATGATTTGCGAAAGGTTAAGTTGATTCGCCAACAAAAGCTTGTTCGTAGCAACTACTGTGTTTTCTTACAATATTTTCTCAATATTTTTACATAACAATAAGGCCACTTTCTTAACATATCAATTAGTAGGTTAACCTGCTCTCAAGGGTGTCTGTCCTTGAGCATGCAATTTTGCTGTGTTACAATTTTATATCAACAACAGAGACTTTAGCCTGCAGAAAGTTTCCTGTCTTTTGCAAGGTTAACATTTCTATATGTAATTTTAAGAAGTTAGGCTAAACCTGAAACTACAGGGCTTTGAAACTAGGCCCTGTGAAATACATTTGCTTTATAAGTGTTGGTATATTCCACATCAGTATTATTGGTCTATTCAGATTTTCTATTTCATGATTCAATCTTGGTCAGATGTTTTTATCTAGGAATTTTTCCATTTCTTCTATGCTATCCTATATGTGGCATACAATTGCTTATAGTACTCTCACAATTTTATTAACATAGATTTATAATTATTTTGTTTCTGTTATTTAAATAATGTAGAAGATTAACAATTGAATTGAACCCTAATTTATAATAATATAGGATTTTATAATTGTCAGTGCATTTACTTTTAGTAAAGAAATATATATTTTCATATAGCTTCAAGTTACTGTCTAATGTCTTTTTTATTTCAATTTTCAGTTGAGGTTTTGTTATTTCAGCACTTTAAAAATATAATTCCACTGCCTTGGCCTGTGAGTTTTTCACTAAGAAATCTTCTGATAATCTTATTGAGGATGCCTTTTACATGATGAGTCATTTTTTTTCTTGCTGCTTTTGAAATTATCTCTTTGTATTGTTCTTCAACTGTTTGATTATAATGTGTCTCATTATGAGTTTCTTTGGATTTTTTCTACTTGGAGATCATTGAGCTTTCTGAATTTGTATATCCATACATTTTTTTCCCAAATTTGTAATGTTTTCAGTCATTTTTTTTTCAAATAATTTTCTGTACCTTTTCATCTCCTTCTTTTTCTGCCTATTTAAGCTTGCTGTTAAGGCCCAGTTATTATATTTTTCAGCTCCTGATTTCTGTTTGGTTCTCTTCTACACTCTACATCTTTGTTGACATTCCAATTTTGTTTATATGTATATGTTGTTTTTCTGATTTCCTTTAGCTCTTTGAGCATATTTAGGAAAGCCATTTAAAAATCTATGTCTAGGAAATCTGCCATCTATATTTCTTCTAAGGTGGTTTCTGGAGATTAATTTTGTTCCTTTGAATGGGCCATGTTTTCATGTTTCTTTGTATGCTTTGTGATTATTTATAGAAAAGTGGACATTTGTAAAAATAACCTCTAATCTCAATCTTTGTAGACTGTGTGCAAGGGAAGATTTTCACTTACCAGCCTGATATAAGGGCTTAAGTTTTTCTCAAGACTCTCTTGCATATGTGCCTTCCCGTAGTCTGTGCTATTTTACAATTCCAATATAAAAAATGTTAATACCCTTAGGAATCTTACATTTGCTTTTCATCTCGGCCTTACCTTTTCTATTGTATTTCTCAAACAATATTCTCTTGCCCAGGGCATTTGCGAGTCTATAGTGCCCTTGACATTTTTATGAGTCATGGCTGCTGTTTCCCACAGATTTCTGTAGCTTGATATTTGAACAGTGATAGTTTTGGCCATCTGAACTCTGAATTAGGTGGAAAAGAGACTATC
>NW_007733804.1:101059-104235 GCF_000696425.1 Galeopterus variegatus
ATATTTGAACAGTGATAGTTTTGGCCATCTGAACTCTGAATTAGGTGGAAAAGAGACTATCGGGGAGCCCCTAGACATGAAAATGTTGCAAGTTAGGTTCATTTCTGATTTGCAGAAGGAAACTGTACAACTGCTCCCTCTAAAACATGCTGTGCCAGCCTGGAGAGGAGATTGGGCAAGGCTGAGTAAAAACACCACAAAATTTGAAGTCTAATATTTCTCCAAAATTTTAACAGTAATTATATCCCATATAATTATGTGTCCAGACCTTAAAAATAATCTGGAACTTGTTTAATTTAAAATTTATAATTACCCTCAGAAATCAATAAAATAAGAAGCTTGAAAGAGCTACATTAAAATGCATACATATTCTATAAAATTATATTAGATATCATATAGTAAGGAAAGTATTTGTGTTCAAGTAGTTGAACTGCAGATAATGCCTTTTCAATTCTTTGTTTTGTAAATTTTCTTTTCAACCATCATATGAATGTAATAATAATCATAATAATCATATTAATAATAAGTACAGGCATCTTACAATTTAGTATTTTATAAAGTGAAATTAAAGGAAATAGTTTGGCTGTGAAAATTGAAAAAACTAATCTAAAGTTTACTCAGAGAAGAATACCATTTATAACCTATAGTACATCTTCATAAACTGTGTATTAACTAATTTACTCCTAAATGATTTTATTTAAAAATAATTTTCCGAATTAAGTGTAATATTGGTGCTATTCAATATTCTGAGAGCTAAAGTAGTGAAAAGTTCAAATTCCAGTTTTCTAGGAGATCACCATCCAGAGTAGCAATTTATATTTTCCTCTTTCTTAATCTATAACAGACAAATGCTCATAATGACTCCTTCTCTGTCTCCCCGGTAACAGAAAAATGCTCATAATGACTCCTTCTCTGTCTCCCCCAAAATCTAACAAAACAAACTAAAATTTAAAACCACTCCAAACAACTCAAACTACACTAGCTCTTATATTTTCCTCCACCCTTTCCTTCTGCAGCTTTTAAAAATACATATTGTTCCCTGTTGAATTGTCCCTCAATTGATATGTTAAATCACAATCCCCCCAACACACCTGTGAATGTGACCTTATTCGTACATAGAATGTTTACAGATGTATTTAGTTAAGATGAAACCATACTGAGTTAGAGTGGGCCCTAAATCCAACATGAATTGTGTCCTTACAAGGAGAGGCACAGTGACACACAAGGAGGGACATTATATGACAATGAAGGCAGAAATTGGAGTGATGCATGTACTAACCAAGGAATGCCAGATTGAGTGCAATCAGCAGAAACTGAGAAGAGGCAAGAAAGAAGAAGTCTCCCCTTGAGCATTCAGAGAGAGTATGGCTCCATGAACTGCTTTATTTCAGATTTACAGCCTCTTGATGGAGAGAAAATTAATTTGTGTTGATTTAAGCCACTCAGTGTGTGATAATTTGTTACAGCATCCCAGAAAATTAACACATATATTTTCTTCATCCTTCGTATTATTATCCCAAGTTCTGCACAACATGCTTAAGCTCTTGCCACCTCCATATGCATACATACTTTTACTATTTCCATCTTAAATTAAAATTCATATCCTAACCAGAGAAAGTTAAATCCTGCTTGAGATGGGGAGAGGGACAGGAAGTGAAAATGGGAACCATGTTTTATGGGGATACCTGACCCAATATTGCCAAGGGAGAATTATAAGGCAAATAAGAAAGTGTGCAGTAATGCTGTGAGACAAACTTTTGAAAGTCATTGCTGACACTTACAACTTTAATTAACCTACAAATATTTTAGATCCTAATACAGAAAAGATACTGTGCTAAATTGGCCTGCTTCAGAAATGGCCTCAGGTAAGGCTAAAGCCTGGGCTAAACTGAAGGCTAGAAAACAGTGAAATTGACCTTTGAGGCACTCAGTCTTTCAGTAACTGCTCAGGATTGACTGGGGTCTCTAATTTGCTGCTTGCACTTGGAAATAGGCAAGTATGTTGTCAGTTTCCAAAGCAGTGAAGAGAGTCAGAGAACTGTATAAAAACCCCTCAGAGGAAAATGAAGGCTTCTTAATGGGTATAGCAAACATCTTAATGGAGTAACAAGATCTTCTTTGTGCTCAGAGATTATCATAAGTACTGGACAAATTTGTGAAGACTTGAAGTTCAGGGAAAATGGCTCTTCTGACTGATGCCTCTTGATTTATGTAATAACTTCACCCGATTAATCTTGCATTTTTCACCCAGCCTTGTGCCTTATTGTTTTTCTAGGTCTGTAGACATTTTCCTGATAATCAAGCAAAATCTTAGGGAAAAATGTGCAAACGGAACCAAAAAATGTAAGATATATATCTCCATCAACTGGGCTTCTATACTATCTGGTAACTCAGAAACACCAACCTTATCATACTTTCAAATTGGTATAAAAAATTAAAAGTGCCAAATGAATTCTGACTTCAGAGTTCTCAATTCTAGCTGTCAAATAAATTCCACAGAAGATGAGAATTCATCTGCTCCCAGCTGGTTTAAGAGGAATTGTATAGACAGGAGAAATATAAATTTGCATGAAGAAATGCATAGAGTTGAAAAATATAAGATATGCCAGAGAAGAGAAGTAGACCAATGTGGATGAAATGTTTTTTCTATCACACAACTGATATCAGGTACTTTAGGTGACTAACAGCTGATGGCTTCTATATGTGTCACTGGAAGTATAAACAAAAAGAAAATTAAGGCATACACTAAATACAAATATATTTTATTAGTAGATAAATAAGGTTTGCTTCTTTACATTTCTAAAATATCTATTTAGTCAAATAGCTAAAATACCTGTTTAACTGTTTGCATTTTCTTTTATTAAAAAAATGCCTTTTTAGAACTGCAGAATTATGTATTGGTACATATATACTAGGAGACATTAAATAACCTGTTTTGCAAATATACTGTAATTCTGAAATCAGCATTTTTTTGTCACAAAGTATTAATAAATACTCCCCTTTGTTGACTGAGGAATATATATTATATATATATAGTTCATTTATGGAGGTATAGCAGTATGTTGTAAAAACAGACTTCTTATCCTAAGCAGCAGATATATTTATTGTTAGGATGTTGGTGTATCACAGCACTGAATAACAAATGTTTCTGGAAGGACAGGAAGCATTCCAAAGAG
>NW_007733805.1:0-1745 GCF_000696425.1 Galeopterus variegatus
TTTCAACCCCATCTGGCTTCTGAGGGCTTGTGAAGTGGAGTCTCCTTTGTGGGGCAGCTAGAGCTGGGCTTAGAGGGAACCTTCAAGTGGATGATTTATAGTGCGTGGTCCTGTTTCGCTGGGGAACTTTTACAATGTGAAAAGATGATTGTCGGGGGGTGGGCCGGAGGGCCATGTTCAGTTGGGGAGAGAGCTGCTCACGTGTTCTGTAGGTGGTATCAGATGGACCTTGGCATTGAACTGTACTCATATGAATCCCTGTAGTCAATGTGCAATTTCTCTCATTCTGAGAAACTCTCTAGACTCTGCCTGGGTTTTACTGGGTCAACATAGAGTGCTATCAGTTTACCTCTGTGAAATGCTCAACTCAAGTAGCCTGTTGGTAAAAGGAAGCTTGTATTCCTAGTCGGAGTTGACTAAAAGTCACTCTGAGCCAAGGGATCTTTGCAGGTGGGAGGACAATGGAGCTCTTTGACTTTGGTGTGTCTCACTGGTGGCCCTCTCTCTCCTGTTTTGGGTAGATGCATAGTTCTTCACTTTTTACCTCAAGGCTCTGTCTGTATCCGATCTTTAGGCTCAGAGTCTGATGTACTCTTCCTGTCTTGCCGTTCTCAGTATTTATACTTTCATTCATCTCAGCTTTCAGAACAGGTGTTGCTAGAACTCTGGGGCCTTCTCACAGTTGTTCTGAGGCGATTTAATAATGGCACTTTTGACAAGGTGTGTTTTTCTGACTCTAAAGCAAATTGCATTTTTCCATTGACATCATCGAATTGAAGATCTAGATGGCGTATTTAAATTATAACAAGTTTGCCGTCACATATTAGAAATGGGAAAATCGGTAATTTCTGGAAAGTGGAGATAATACCGAGCACCAGTCTCCATGTGCGTGTACAGCGTGTAACTCACTGTGCCCCACTGAGGCGGGGGTCACAGGAAGGAGCCGTGCCTGTGGATGGCTTGGTCTTCTCCTGTCCTGAGGTAAAATTCCCTTGAAACACCGCAGGCTCTTAACTGTTTGTTCTGAGCTGTTGCTCTCCAGAGTCTCTCTATTGAACTAGTCTCTTTAGGACTACTTTGTAGCTCAATTAAAATGTTCAGTATCCTTGCAAAGTTACTTGAGAAGGGGCTGGTACCAGTGTAAAGAATGTATTTTCATAAAAGCAGGAACTTTTGCATAGTGAATTTATTTTAGGCAGGGCATACCCGTGAAGCAGAGCGGCTTCTGCTCACTGTGCTGATCACCCTGGAAAGTAATGATCAGTGGATGGAACCTCAACGTTCTGGCTCCAATCCTTTGCATGTCAGCATCCAGCAGGTCCCTGGTGCTGGCCGTCCATGACAATCATGTGAACTCAGTCACAGACCTCAGCCTGTGGTTGGATCCCCTGGCAGGTCCCTTGACCAAAACTTGAGCAATGCTGGTGTGAGTCTCCACATCTTTCCACTGTTATGGTTCAGCTTCCATGGCAGGAAGGACCCTTGGCCTCCCCGGCTCCTCTTCCAGCATCCTTCACCAGCGCTAAGCTTATAGAAAAGAAAAGAGCCAGGAGTCAGACTTGACATCTGCCTGCTTCCTTTCTGATACAGAAGTGCTGGTGTGCTTGCCTCAGTCCCCTCTGTGAAGGAGGGAGTGTGTCTGTAGAGAAGGGGCCTTCTCTTTTTTCTAATTGCACTATACATGTTCTAGCTTCAGTCTGGAGATACTTTAAGACCTCCATGGGGTCATGATCCATAGACTTAGC
>NW_007733805.1:3518-4243 GCF_000696425.1 Galeopterus variegatus
GTCACTTAAACTGTCTTCCTGTGTGATTTTAGCCTCAATCCACAACTGAGAGACCCGTTGATCATCTCTGGGTGGACAAACATCTGGTTCCTGAACCTGTGAGGCCCAGATTCCAGACCCTGGTAACCCAACTGAGGTTCTCTCAGAAAGATCCTGCTAGGGACCAAAGTGATGTCCCAATTTATGTGCTGCCCGCCACTGAAAAACTCTTGTGGCCTCCTTAATTTTATTTAGGGATTCAGCTGGGGCCAGGTGGCCACTTGCTAAGGCTTACAGGGGCTTCCTGCCCAGGCAGCAGTTGGGCTAGGTGAGCTGTGAGGTCCTGTCTGGAGACTGGATGAGTCTTTAAGGACAGAGAAGTATTCTCAGACCAGGCAGGAGAAGTGGTTGTGCTTGTGTGTTTCCTGGTAACTGCTTGTGGTTGCTTCAGAGAAAGCCCGGTTGAAAACACAGGAGTTCAGAGTTACCATCAGCAGGGCACCCCCACAAGTGCTCAGCCTTTCTCTTGCACTTTTTCCCTTTCCCCCTAAGGCACAGTAGTCGTGGCTTGGGGTGCAATATAATTAACATGCTCTGCTCCAAATGGTTTTGGCTGGACTGCTGGCATGGGCACTCTCAGACCATAGAGATGCAGATTTACAACTTTTTTGATTGAAAAGGATGAAGACCAGTCCTGCCACTTCATAGATTCTGCCTTGACAGGAGGAAACATTTCCCTCTTGGAA
>NW_007733805.1:4830-60957 GCF_000696425.1 Galeopterus variegatus
CAAATATCCAAGAATCCATCCAACATTTACCGAACCTTCACTGTGTATGGGTCTTTATTTCTGGCATTGAAACAGGCATGGACCCTGACCTCAGAAAGCTTCCAGTCCAGGAATGAAAGTGTAACTGTATCTGTCAGCAGAGAAATCAAGGAAGGCTTGGTGGAGGAAGTGACACGTACACCAGGCATGAAAGAGGGACTTGGTGGAGGAAGTGACACGTATACCAGGAATGAAAGGGGAGACAGGATGCAGAAAGAGGGAGGACCCGCATAAGCAAAACCCTGGAGTGGGATGTTCCAGGTGTTTAGGACAATTTATTAATAACATGGAATTAGTTTGGAGAAAGACTCAGAACTTCTTTCTTCAAATACTTATTGTGTGCCTTTTGCTCCTGCAGAAGTAATGCTGTGCTTGCTGAATGAATTCAGGTGTACTGAGCCCAGCCTGATTGCAATTCCGGTGTCTGGAATTGGTCCCTGTGAACATTCTGACCTGGGAACATTACAGATAGTGGCCCTGCACCATCTCACCGGCCGGCCCTGCACCATCTCACCAGCCAGCTTTACCTCTTTGACTCTGGGGGACATCAGCTCAGGGGCACCGAAGGTTCATGATTTTCAAACAGGTGTCCATTTAGATAAATGCAGAGCACTCAGATGGTAGTGAGCCAAGAGGCTATTCAAATAAATCAGTGTAGTATTTATCTCATGTATGACGCTACTTCTCTAAAATAATTCCCATTATCATGTGCCCATGGATTCAGCTGCACGGGTACTTATTTAGCATTTACTGTGTGATGAATGCAAAAGGGGCAGCAAAAAATACGGAACGTGGCCTAGCATAGATGGAGCATCTGTAATGCACCAGGCAGGCACTTTGAGTTCCTTGTCTCATTTATACCTTAAAACCAGCCCACGAAGCTGATAGTTTACACACTAAGGAATAAACAACTGGCTCAAGGTCACAGATTGGTAGTAGAGGCAGGATTTGAACCCAGGAAAGTTTCCTTCTACCTTACAAGAACCCAAATAACTGGGGTAAGCAGTGCTAGGACAGGTAAAAGCCCATGGACAGTGAGAGGAGGGTGAAATCTGCTCTCGCTGGAAAAGCATCATGGAGAAGGTGGCAGCTGAGATGCACTTAAAGCACATGGATTTTAGCATCGCGATGAGCCTGTGAACAGGGAAGCTTTCAGGTAGAGGGAAGCTATTACATAAAAGTGTGAAGGCGGGAAGCAGTAGGCATGTCTTGGGAGCGATGAGGAACATAGTTAAATAGGTATGGCTAGATAAAAGTCTGGAAAAGCAGATGATACCAAACATTGAATATCAGGGGCTGGTGGACAACGGGGAGCCACGAGGGGCTGGCTGGTGAGCTCACCTGCTTACAGCATGGTGCTGATAACACCAAGGTTAAGGGTTCGGATCCCAGTACCTGCCAGCCACCAAAAACAATGGGGAGCCACAGATGGTTCAGGGGCAGAGGAGTGACATGACAGAAATCAAGCTGTGGGAAACAGAAGCTGGCATATGTGGACAGGGTGAAGATGGGATGAAGGATGAAGGGCTTAAGAACCATCATTGGTCCTGATACTCTTCTGAGCTCTGTCACACTCCTCACCAGTGTAGAATTGATGTCTGTCTGCCAGTTGACCATATCTGATTGGTTTCTTTTTCCAGCATCCAGCAAAAGGCCAGAAGCAAAGTTTGTATAGAACTTATTGCAAAGTTTGTATAAAACTTTTTGAAGGAAACAATGAACTTTAATAAAGTATGCAGCTCTCCAGTGGTGACACTGCAAAAAACACCCAAGAAGCAGACAAATGTCCATGAAATCATAATCAGACTCTTCAGTTAACTCAGGAATTTCAATGTGATTTCTAATCACTTATTCTACAAATTATTTAACTGAGTGTTTCATGCATAGCTTTTGTTAGGGGTTAAGTAGAAACAAAAGCAAAAACAACTCAAATCCTGTTATCAAAATTGGAGAGGCAAACTATGAAACATTCAGGTAACAGTGTCCCCTCCCCGGCCTTGATGTAGCCCCCTTGCCTCATTCATACATTCAATGAATTAGTATGCATAAATTTAGAACAGTACCTGGTAAATGCTAAGTGCTTAATAAATGTTAGCTATTATTGTTGTTATGACTGTCATTCATTTATCCATAGAATATGAATGCACATTTTGTGCTAGGCATTATTTGTGTACTTTTATTCATGCTAACTTAAACCTTGCCACAACCACCAAGCCAGGGAAATGTCATCATTTCACTTCACAGATGCAGAGACTGAGCATGTGACCATTGATTAGCACGTAGATTTTAACGTGCACACGAATCACCTGGGTCTTGTTAACTTATAGATTCTGATTCAGCAGGTCTGGGGTCAGGTCCATGATTGTGCTTTTCTAACAAGGTCCCTGGTGCTGCTGCTGCTGCCGCTGCCATGGACTGCGCTGAGTAGTGAGGCACTTAAGCACACCTGCTGCTGCTGAGCCGCAGAGCCTCTGACTTCAAGTTCAGGGGTCTCCTTTCCTTTTTTCAATCCTTTTCACAAGTCTGAAGCTGGAAATCAAGTGTTTGTACTATAGAGACACACACATGCAAATGGAATTTAGACAGACCCCTTGATTCATTCATCGAACATTTATTGAGCCCTGGGAAAGCAAAGGACAAGACTGGTCTGTGGCCAAAGGGCTCACAGCCTTGGTTGGGGGGGAGGGGAGGTGGAGAAGGGGGAGCCAGGGATCACAACAGGCTGCACTGGAGTCTTGTCCCTAACTTCCAGTTTTCACTTTGTTGGCCAGTTATACAACTGTAAGATCACCAGGTACTTGTGCCATTGGTACCTTGAATCCATTATGCCCAGAACCTAACCTCTGTCCATCCCATCCAAATCAGCAACTTCTTCCTATGCTTTTTATTCCTGCAGCAGCACCACTCGGAAGAAACCCAAATTTGGCTTAAACCTGGATTTCCCTTCATCAGGTGGGCAAAGTGTGCTTCTGGGCTAGTGAAATTGGTCCCCTTGCATTTTCAATAATAAATACGCCTAGAGAGCATCAAAGGCCTTACAACCTCCTTGAACAACGTGGACACCAGAGGGCGCCTGAGGACCACTTTTCCCGACAAGTGAGGGTCACACTCTTCCCCTACACAGTCCGTTTTTGCTTTAAGACATGGTCTTCTGGGGATTCTTTGCTGAGGATCTGAGTCAGTTACATCAGCAAATTGCGCACACCTGCAGCCTTTCTTTGGCTAGCACAGAGCTGCTTCACCTTTTAAAGTTCACGATGAAATATCCCTTTGATTTCCTCGCGCTCCCTCCTGCCCTCAAAGTCCTCAGTGTTGTACACACGCCATGGAAAAGACGAAGGCAGTGAACGTTTATTGAGTGTCCGCTGTGAGCTGCGCCCTGTGCAGTGCATTATCTCATTGATTAGGTTCATCCCAAGCCTGTAGATTGCATTAGCCTCTTATAGAGAGTGGAGATATTACATCTGTACTGAGGAGTAAAATCTGCCCGAGTGTTTTGCTTCCAGAGTGGGAATCCTTTGTTGTGTTAAATTCTTCATGGCTCCAGAGTTGGGAGGTCGGAGTCGGTTCATGATGTTGAACACTTTCCTCCTGTCCCTGGATGAGGAGCTTGACCCAGCTGTGTGTCCTCACAGCTGACTTGCCCTGGCACTCTGTTCTTTCCAAGGTGACAACTAGAAGGTCTGGTTAACGTGGCCACACCAGAGTGTCAGTGGCTGATGCCAACTTCATGAAGAAATGAAAGGCCTGGGGTGAGGATACCCCCTCAGGTGGAATGTCCCCTCTCTGGCCCCCAGATGCCTGTCTGTCAGAGAAGGGGTTTGGATAAGGTGATCTACAGCTGCTTTTCTGCCTTAACCGATGTGGGGGATTTGGAGGCCTGACGACATAGCAGGGACAATAGTTTCAGGTTGGTATTTTTCATGCTTCTCACGTTAAGCCTAATGGCCAGAATTATCCCTTCTAGAGATTGCCATTATTGTTTTGGATAAGATTGTAGAATGTTAGAAAAAGAGAATCACAGAAACTCACTCTCATGGAAAATTAAAAGGACTTAACTTTGAAATGGTAGGCAGGGCCACCCACGTCAGATGTGTTCCTACTGTATCCCAGTGCTTAGCACGTTGCTGGCACATGGCAGTTGCTCAAAAAATACGAATGAATGAAACTAGACTAATTAAATTCTAGAATGATAAGAATCTGAGAATCAAAGAACATTAGAATTATAGATAAGCATTATTCACTTATTCAGAAGTGGAACTGAGATCCCAAGGGTGGCTTATGGTCTTCTGGGTGCTGGAGGGTCCTGTGGCTCCTGGGGCAGGGCTCTTCCTGGTGTGGCCTGGGAAGCTGGTGATGGCCAAGGCCATGGTATGGGACTCTGAGGGAGGGATGGGTTTGCAGGAAAGCAGTTTTCCAGAGGGTGGGCCTTTGGTGCCAGTGTTCCCCAGGCCTGGGACTCAACAGCCCCAGGCGGGAGGAGGCTGAGCACAGCCTTAGCAGGGCGGGGTGGGTCCGGTGCACAGCTTGTTGGGGTAATGGGCATATTTGCGGTCGTAGGTGTCCAGGTTTTGGCGAAAGCAGAGTGCAGCCCTCTTGTCACACTCGCAAGTCTGCCACTGGCAGGCGGTTTTGCCGGCTGGATGGGACAAGGTGAGTCAGGGACCATGGAGGCTCAGGACTCTCACACTCAGACACTGATGGGACAGCTCCCGATCCACATTCTCAACCCTATTCTGATGGGAGCCCATGCTTATAGGGAGTGTTTCAGGAATGGGTGAGAGACAAGGGCAGGGCACACTGCTGCCCAGCACACTGGGAAGGCCCATTTGTCCCTTCTTCGCCCTTGGCCCTTTCCTGCCCCAAGGAGGCCATCTGGTGCACTGTCACTTGCCCCAGCCCAGGGGGTTTCCAGGCAACTCCTTTTCACTGATGGTGGATTGCAGCCACCAAGCAGAGCGGGAAGCTGTGAAATGACAGCAGCTCAATCCCAGGTGGCATGTGTGTGCCCCAGCACAGCCCGTGCCCAGGAGGGAGGCCACTGAGACCAAAGCTTGGGGTTTGCTCAGGGCCCTCTGCCTGTCCCCACTGGAGTGAACAGAGCCCATGTTTCTGCCCATGCCCAGCGTGGGAGTCAGACGTCCACCCTGGCTGGCATCACCTCGGTGGGCACGGGGGGCCCATCTTCCTCCTCTCCCTGCTGCAGCTGACTCTGGGGCTCTGGTTCCCACCCTGGCTGGCATCACCCTGGTGGGCACGGGGGGCCCATCTTCCTCCTCTCCCTGCTGCAGCTGACTCTGGGGCTCTGGTTCCTTTTGTCCCCACGAGTATATCTCACACCTCAGTCCAGGTCAGCCTTCATTTCCCATCAGGGTTCAGCCCGTGTCTGCTATTTCAGCAAAACTAAGAGCTGGAAGGGGCTTAATGTGGTGTCAGTTAGCCTCTTTGGGGGGTTTGTGCTGGGAGCTGGATGGACTAAGCTGGGGAAGTGGGCGTGATTACCTGTGTTTTATAGATGAGGAAGTAGAGGCTTTCCAGGGGTTATGTCACTTGCACAAAGTCACAGAGTGGGTAGGTGAAGCCCTGCGTAGAATCCAGAGCTTGTGTCCCCACCCACCTGACTCCTCCCCTCACTTGTCCTCTCAGTGCCCTCCTGGCCTTGCATGAACCCCAGTGACAGGGAACTCACTACCTGACAAAGCTGTCCTGCTGAGTGGGTGGCTGCAGGAGCAAGAAACTGTGAGCCAACTCTGCCTGGGTAGTTCTGCTCCTGGCTCTGCCCTTCCCTCAGGACAGACCTTAGAGATCTGACTGTGTCTTCTCCTCTGACCTCCCAGGTTGCTCCCTGCACCCCACACCTGCTGAGCCCTTCCATCCCTCCAGGCTGCTTGCTTCCCTGCTCTGGGCTCCCTCCACACTCTCACTTGGTTTGGGCTGCTTCCCCTGGCTGGGGACCGGGGGGAAGCTAATTGGTCCACGTGGGCATCAGATGTGGCAAAGTTGAGCAAATGGGCCCAGGTGACACCCCACTGGGGGGAACCAGCCTTTGGGAACAGGGTCTGCTGTCCCAAATCAAAGTTCCAGCTTGCTGTGTCCTAAGGACCTCACCTTTAGCCTCTGCCCAGGCCCTGGGGAGGAGTGTGTGAGTCCAGCTCCTGGAGCTCTGACTCATTGGGGGGCAGGGGGTGGAGGGGGGTCTGCTTCTCTCTCCAGAGGCTGGAGCTGGGAGGCGGCTGTGGCTGTGGGTGGGGAGGAAGCGCCCGGGGCTGAGTCAGGAGCAGGGGCTGCACTGATGCGCACGGGCTTTGCAAGCGCCGGTGCAGGTGAGCATCTGGGCCTCTCCACTGTTCCGTGATGGTGGAAAACCCCATACCTCCAGCCCAGGCTCTGGCTCCAATGAGGCCCAAGGTCACCATCAGGAGGGGGTTCCTGTCTTAAGCTGCCACTCCCTCCCCTTTGGGTATCCAGGTCACTCTAGGGCTGTCCACTTACCACAGAAGATGCTATGCTCATTGACAGAGAAAATATACTTCTCCATTTTGGGGTCACAGCCCAGCTTCTCCAGACGCCCGTAGCAGCAGTCATGGGCATGGCAGCACCTGTGAGGGTCACGGTCGACCTGCAGGAGCCTGTGAGCCTGCAGGCTGGACCGGGGGCCCAGGGCCCAAGGGCGCTCAAAGGAGAGGTCAGCCCCCACGTTCTAGGTGCCCAGATCCTCCCTCCTCGCAGGACGCTCCCTCCAGCTCCTCCATCCCCCAGGAAGGTCCCCCTGCTGGACCTCACCAGTCGGTCGGGTCCACTGGCCAGTGGGAGCCGCCAATGCCGCAGTAGCAGCCGTAGTCATTGTACTGCAGCGCCGGCTTCCCCGTCATCTTCTCAATCATCAACCCAAACTGGACCAGGTTCCCGCCAGCCAGGGCCACTGCAGGGAGGCCACCAGATCCCTCAAGGCCCCACCTTCTGCAGCTACCTTCCCCTGAGGTCCCCTCGAATCTGATTCCAGACACCTGTCCAATTGTCCAGTGAAGCTCACTTCCCCAAAGCACCCCACTCCCAGTCACAGTCAAGATAGGAAGTCATAATATCACCAGTGAGGTCCTTTGCACCTTAATCCCCTAGTCCTCACCCCCAGCATGTCAGCCCACCCAATGGCCGTCCCACTCCCCCCCACTGTCTCCTGGTATATCACATGCTCACCCCTGCTGGGGGCTCCCCATTGGCTCTTCAAATCCCTCCCAAGGGATCTCCATCATCTCCCCAGGTGTCAGCCTCTGTCTGTGCCAGGAGCGCTCTGCCCCCTGCAAGTCTCATCAGATGCCACTAGACATGTTTCCTAACCACCTCCATGGACCTCCCCAAGTTCCTCTGGATCCTGATTCAGCAACGGGGCAGCTGCTCATGGCCGCAAATTGGAGCCAAAATTGGAAGCCAGGGTGGTGAGGGAGCCCTGTGTGTGCTGTTTGGGATCCCTGCCAGCCCCTCTCCCATGCCCCCACCCCCCACGCTGCATTCTCCTCCTCTCCTCCCGCCACTGCTGGCTCAGGCAGAACTGGATCACCCTGGTGGCAGGAAGGGGGTGACCTTCAGCGTTTGGTACCCATCACGCCCTCTGCAGGGCCAGCCTCAGGGGCGGCCAGGGAGTTCAGGGTTGTTAGATGGGGTGGGGGTGGGGGGGCGGTGAAGGCTGAAGTCATGAAGGTCACTTACCCAGGAGGCAAAGGAAGGTCAGGACAGGGGGAGGCTTCATCCTGGGGGAGGGGAGGTGAGCAGGGGGCAGAGGAGCTGCCGCAGCAGGAGGAAGTGTGCAGGGGCGCCTGTGATCTCAGGGCACCTCCCAATTAGTTAAATACCCAGGTCCTGTCCACTCCCCATCATTAACCCCTAAGTGCCCAGTGATGTAATGATTCTTTCAGATCTGACACTGTGGCCAAGCCCCCGGGGTGGGGCCAGCTGGGGCCTGTGGGCTCTACTTCCAGGCAGTGTGGGCAGTGGGGGGCAATCTTGTGGCTCTTTCTCCTCATGCCCTTCCCATCACCTACCCTTTTCCAAAAATGATCATACCACCTGCCGTTGACTGACCTGCGAACTGGGGCTGTGCCAGTGCTTTTCATCCTTGGTGGCTTTTCCTAATCCCTATTTCACTGAGGCAGCAACGGAAGCCCAGGGAGGCTGAGAAACAGCAGTTCTCACGGCCTGGGAGTGCCAAGGCCAAGTCTGTCCTGTTTCCGAGTTTCCACTCTGGCAAAACCAGAGGCAAGATGCCCCTGCCCTGGCCTGCAGCTCCCCTCCCCTGCTCTCCCTGTTTCTGGGCTGTGAGTGGGATAACTTGACTATCAATTTCCATCGACATTCAAGGCCTGGGAGCTGCTGGGTCTGTGGCCTGGGAGTCCTGGTTCCACCACTTATTACGTGGCCTGGGGCAGGTCTTTTCCCTTACTTGGAACCTCAGTTTTCCAGTCTGTATTATGGGGATAGAAGGCATCCCACCTTGCCTCCTTCACAAGAGCATGGGAAGCCCAAATGCAACCAAGCAGTGTGAGCTCAGTGAGTGCCTACTGTGTGCCAGGCAAGCACCAAGCCTCCCACAAGCAAGGCTGCAATGAGCCTCCAAGGGCCCTAAGACACCCGCGCTACAAGCATCTGCATTGTACAGAGGAGGAAACTGAGGCACGAGTGTAAGTGCTGAGCCTGAATTTGAGCCCAGACAGCCCAAAGGGCTTAACCAGGGTTAACCAGGTTAACCAGAGCCAATTGATCCATTAGGCATGGGAAGTGCAGTCCCTAACACCCATGATACTTATAGGGCCTCCCCGAAATGTTTTAATTTCTTGTAAAATCAGAATAATGAGTATAATCCAGCCTGGATTATATTTGTCTTCATATCAATGCAGTCATAAAATTTAATTTTTAATATTTTTTTATATGAAGGAAAGGGCCCATGACAAAGATCACATTGTGGCCTTGAGCTTGACCATCTTCAGGTTTCAGGAGCTGATTTGGGGCCTGGTGTCAGCCTCCTTTCCGGGAGAGGAGACTGGACATTCTGAGGCTGGATCTCTACCGCAGTGAGGAAGGAATCCCGACACAAATTTCCTGACCCCACCCAGGCAGAGGATAGAGTCCCTGGGGAGGTGTCACCTTGGAGCAGGGAAGGGAGGACTGAGGGGCAGGAATCCCTGGGCAGTGATTTGGGATGAAAGGTTTTAACCTAAGAGAAAAGCCCAGTAAACACCTGCTCCTGCCCCTCCCATTCGTCTCCTGCTGACAACTCCTGGGACTCTCACGCTGGCTCTCACCCACTTTAGAGAAGACCTGGGGGAAGAAGGGCCCAGAGAGGGGAGTCCACCTGCCCAGGATCACCCAGCAGCTGTGACTCATGGTCTCCTGAGAAGGGAGACTTCTGTTCACTGTTTCCTTTTGATTTTAATGAGGGCACCTCCTGGCAGCCCCTGGCTCCTAGCCTGGGTGATGAGAGCCCAAACAGTGAGTCACTGAGGAGCTACCTCCTAAACAACTGAAAATTAGCTTTGATTTCCGGGGAGGTCTGGTCCACAGCCATTCCTGTGGCAGGTAGCTTAAGGGGTGTTTACCAGGAAGGGCCAGGTTCCTGAGATGATCCCTTTTGTGACCCATTTTGAATCCTGGCCTGGCCAATACAGGGCCCTCACTGAGGACTGTAGGGCCAGAGCCAAGCAGGGAAAGCCAGGCAGGCTTCTGGATGGAGGTGCTCCCAGCTGAGGGTTGAAGATGGGTGTTGGTAGGACTTGAACTTGGAGGACAGTTTCAGACATTCGGGAGGGGTAGTTGGCTTCATGGTTTTCACGCCATCGGCATGATGTGGTGGAAAGCAGCAGCAAGACCAGCACTTGAGTGTTAGCTACTCCACTTAGGGGCTGTGTGATCCCGTCCAGTCCCGTCACCTCTCTGAGCCCAGCTTCGTCATCCATAAAATGGAGATAATTAGACTGACCTTCCAGGATTGCAGACCAGATGAAAAGGAAACGAACTGTGTAAAGCCTTTTGCAGGAGGCCTTGCCCATAAGAGGAACCCGTAAACATCAGGTCCCTCCTTTCCTCCTCCCTGACCTGGCCACAGAGGAGGCAGCTGCTGTCCCAGATCAGATACTCACTGGGGCACGACACGCAGCTGGGCCAGGGCTCCCAGCATGTCGATGGGATTATTTATTTTAACTTTCAGAATGGAGTGTGTTGGGTAGAGGTAAGTGGAGGAAACAGAGCCAGCCTCTCAGCAGTGTCTTCTTTCTCTAGGTGTAAACCTGTCTTAGAAGTCATCATTGTCATCATCGTCATCATCATCATCCTAACCATAAAAATGGCAAAACAAATGACCACCATATACTAAGTTCCCACACTGCTGCCGGTGCCGTGCTGAGAGCCCTAATCTGCTTTGTCACATCACTTCTTGTCACAGCCTGTGTGGCTGCCCTTGGAGTTTTAGGATCCTACAGACCTCTCTGAACAAGGCGAGATAACTTATGACTGGAAGGATTAATTGCTTTTTCAGCCAGTAATCTATATTGATGACCTGTTATGTGCTGGGGATACACTGGACAGCAATACCAGGTGTGGTTCCTGCCCTCGTGGAGCTTATAGTCCAGTGGGGGAGACAGATGTCAGATGTTCAATATTATTACATACTGAATGGATACTTATAAATAGGGAAAAGTAGCTTGACAGAAAGTTCCACAACTATGAGAGTGATTCACGGGGCATCTGATCTGGGCATGGGGTCAGTGAGGGCTTCTCTGCGGAAGAAATGACTGAGCAGGGATCTCAAGAAGTTAACGGGGTGAAGAGGGAAGTTGAAAGAGTTTAAATAGAGAGACAGCCTGTGCAAAGGCCCTGTGGTCCGAGGGAGGTGGCAGCCAGGGAAGGCTGAAAGGAAGCTGAGGCTAGTGGTGGGTGGGCCTGGAAGGGCATGATTTGCTGGGAAGCTGACTTTGGGACCTCAGCCTCTCATTTGCCCCACATAAGCCTTTGCTTGAGCCTGGTGAGTAGGTGGCCTAGAGTCTGCAGAACGGAGGTGAAGGCCTGGGAGTATTGCTCCCTTATAGTGGGGAGACTCAGTGGTACCCAAAGTCCAGGTAGATTTGTCCCTCCACTGGGAACAGGCTTTGTACAGGTGTTGTCACACAGTTGGGTTCTCCCACCCCTAATGGAGAGCATAGAACAAGAATCCATGGCGTGAGTCTGTTGTCGTCTTTCACTAGGGTCACCAACGTCCTCGTGAAATGGCATACCTGGGCTTGGTTGGTCTTTATCCAGGGAAAGATGGAATGCCAGTGTGAGGGTTTAAGCAAAGAGATGACCTCCTCATGTCTGTTTGGAAAAGATGGTCCTGGCTGCTGAGAGGAGAACGGATAGGAGGGACTCCAGCAAGGAAAAGACCGATGGGCAGGGATCTGCGGAGTCGAGGATGGCGCGGCCCCTGGTGCTCCCCACGCATCAGGTGACCGGGGCCGTGGGGCCTGGGGTGGGGTGATGAGTGCATAGGGACACCCCCCTTCACCAAGCCCCGAGAGGAGGTGAGGACAGTGGAGGGAGGCCAGAGGAGCAAGTGCCCACCGTCGGCAGGTACAGGCGGCCTGAGCACCTGTGAGTTTTGCTGGGATGCTTGTGAGTGTAGGTGCGTGTGTGTCTGCGGGGATGTGTAGGCCACTGTGAGGGGCTCCTTTGCTCCCGAGTGACATAGCCTCATGGTTGAGATGACACTATGGACTCTGGGATCAGGCAGCCTGGCTTTACTTACCACTGGCTAACTGGGTCCTCTTGGGCAAGTGACCTAACGTCCCGCAGTCCCTGTTTCTTCCCTTGTGTGATAGGGATAATGACAGTGTCCATCTCCTAATGTTGCTGGGAAAGTTAATAATACCTGCAGTGTGCTCAGAATAGGAGCCTGTGAGGTGTGATGGTTATTACTATTGCTGGTGCTGTCAGCAGCAGGAATACTAGGTAACACAGATTTGGGGACCTCCCCCACAAGCCCCTTTCTTCTTGGAAATCCTCCTTTCTCAGGGGCCTTAAGAACCTGTTCTAGTTGGGTGGTTGGGCTCGCCCCTAACATTTGTGGGGCCTGAGACAGGAGACCATGTGGGGCCCTCAAGCCGTGTGTCTTAAGATTGAAAAGTTATCGATCAAGCTGACAAACTGGGAAATAAAGCACATTTTTTTCCTTCTATCTAAATATATTTTCCTAACCACAAAATAAAGAATATATGGAAAGCCACAGTTTTTATATGACTGAAATTCAGAAATACGTCCAAGTTGATTGAGTTTGGTTATTATTTCTTATGTCTGCGTGTTCTGTTGATGGGCTGGCAATGTTTGAATGTTATTAAATAAAGACATATGTATTTCCTAAATTATTACAGACTTATTTCATAAAACTTGTTTTTCTTGCTTTCATTTCAGCAAAATCCCCAATCATGTTATAATCAAGTTTTCATATAACTTGTGTTTCTCTGACAGTAATGATGATTTTTTAAAAATGTAATTGCATTTTAGGTGTACAAAATTTAACTATATTTTTTAAATGACAAAGTGAATCTAAAGACAAAAAATTAAAATTATTTTAATGTATGTTTTCAAAAAGATATTTTTCTTTGAAAATATTTTAAATGCTCTATTAAAATGAAAAGGCAGAACACAAATGATAGCAAGAGAATATAAAAAATTGTAAATAAAATTATTTGGATAAAGTTGACTTTTTAAATTTTTTGTTGAAATTGAATCACGTCTTGCCAAATATTTTGATAAAAATAAAGCTGCTCACAATTCGAGGGTTCAATGTAGTGAGTTACTATCATGACACATTATGTGCAGCCCTCCATTAAATACATTTATGAGTAATAGGCGTTGTTTGATATTGCCATATGCTCTTTAGTCACCTGAGAAACCCTGGTGAATACCCCCTTAAGTCACCAGCACCTCCAGACCTGTGGATTGGAAACAGACAGAAGAACATGGATGTTTGGAGCTTGTGGGAAGTGATGCTTTGTTATGCAAGAACCTAGTGCATTCACGCTTTTTGGAAGGAAGGATCCCACGAATGAATTAATCTCCAAGTGCTCCTGCTGCTCACATCCTCTCTGGGAAGCAGCGTCCCTTGCTGATGTGGCAACAGCGCAGTCCACCAGCTTTCATGATGTTTTCAGGCAGTTGCCTTTTGTTTTGAGGACACAGACAGAGCACGAGATGTGAGGAAGTGGTTCACCGGGGGCCTGAGTGGTGTTAGTCACTACAGTGAATTTTTTTTTTTTCCTTTTTGTCTTTTTTTGTGACTGGTAATGGGATCGCAACCCTCGGTGTCGTGCCTGCACCGCGCTCAACCAGTGAGCGGACCGGTCTCTATATGGGATCCGAACCCTCGGCAGGCTTCCGAGCGCAGCACTCTACCGAGTGCGCCACCAGGCCGGCCCACTGCAGTGAATTTTTAAGGTTGGGGATTGCACCGTCCTGGGGCCGAGTGCTGGTAAGGGCACAGAGGCACTCATGGGCCTTTCAATAAACTTAGTGTTTGTGTGTGTGTGTGTGTGTGTGTGATATACGGGGTCCCTAGAGGAGGCCCCATAGCAGGGGGCCTAGGGCATGACCTCCTCTTGCCTGCATCCAGGGTGGTGCTGGTGGCAGTGATTACCACCATCTTATAGCGCCTCCCACATTGTACTAGGAACTCTACATTTAACCTTCACCATGACCCCGCGAAGTGGGTATTGTAATTCTGTTTTACAGATGATGAAAATTCAGCTCAGTCCTTCCGAGGAAGTAGCCTGCCAAGGCCACATGGCTACCAAGTTCACAGGATGGGTCAGAAGCCAGAGTCAGATGCTGTTACTCCGTGCTCCTCCCAGTGGTGAGTTTAGGGACAGGCCTGATGCCCTTTGCTCGTTCGAATGCTCCCAAGGTCCAGGGTCCTGGATGTTGGTGTCTAGTTCCAAGGATGACTGAAGCCGATCTCAGCTGCCTCCTCTGCCCATTTCTGCCTGGGTCTTCCAGAGCCTGCAGCTCTGTCCTGCACCTGGGCACATAGAACCCAACCCTTGGGGCTTCCTTGGTTCCTGGCCTGGATTTCCTTAAACTCTGCAAGCTTCTTCTCTTCCTGGAACCTATCATCTGACTTTACCAGATACACAGGGAAGCCACTTCTTCAGAATCCAGGGAGCTTGAGACACAGAGTGGAGGAAGAATCCCATATGGGGAGGTGGGAGATGAGATTACTGGCTCTCTGCTGGCCCATGCACCCCTGGGCCTCTGCTTCCTCACCTGAGATGGGAGAGGATAGCACACGAGAACCTACAGGAGTCCAGGCAGTTCTACGTCACACTCGCACCATGGCCCTGGCCCTGGTGGGATTCTCAGCAAGGAGATCCTAGACTTGAAAGAGGATGGATTCTAGTTGTCTGTCACTGGTAATAAGCCATCCCAACACACAGTGGCTTAAAGCAACAGCAATTCACTATTTCTCACAATTCTGGGGGTTGGTGGTGTGTTTCCTTTGCCGGTGCCTCCTGGGCTTGCTCAGGCGGCTGTCATTAGCTAGAGGGCCAGTTGGGCTGGAAGGGCCAAGATGATCTCACTCCCATGTCTGGTGGTTGGTGCAGCTGTGGCCTGGGGCACCTTCCTGCTCTTCCTCCTCTAGGATGAGAGATGTGACAACTCATCCTCCTCTTGGCGTGCCTGGCTTCCTTACTGGGGCTTCTGGGCATTCCAAGAGCACAAAGGCAGAAGCAGCCTCACCTCTTGAAGCCCATGTCCTGGAACCCACTACGATAACACTTTCTGCCACATTTGATTGGTTATAGCAAGTCACAAAGCCAGTCCCGTTGCAAGGGGCTGGAGAAACAGATTCCACCTCTGAAGGGGAGGAGTGACAAAGTCATATTGCAAAGGAGCCTAGATACTGCCATGGGAGAAATTTGTGGCCATTAAGCAATTTATCAAAGACTGATAGGAAAGGCACTGTCTTCAGGGGTAGCTTCAAAATGACGTATACCAGGGGTTCCAAACTTCTGTAAATGACCAGATAGTACATGTTTTAAGCCTTTATGAGCCATATGGTCTGTTGTACTACTCAGCTCTGCCCTTGTAGCTCAAGAGCAGCCATAGAGAATATGCAAACAAAAGTGCATAACCATGTTCCAATAAAGCTTTATTTGTAAAAACAGGTAGCAGGCTGGATTTGGCCCAGGGGCTGTGGTTTGCCAACCCCTGACTTATATACATGTTGATGATTGTAAGAAAATAATCTAAGTGATTCATTTTCAGAAATGACTTATCTGAGGGTGTTTTAACTGATTCAGGCCCAGCCCGAAAGTTGTCTGACTGGTCCAGCCCATTTTGGGAGGGTCGCTGAACAGATTAGGCTCTCCTTGAGAAGGTAATTTGTTACTAGCCACCATTGTTTTCTTCATTCCCTGGTATTTCTCTCTTCACAGGGCTCAAGCGGGCCTTTTCGTGGGCTTGTCCTGAGCCCTCAGACAAAGAAATTTCTTACAAAGGGGTAATAAATTGGGGTAATAAATCTTAGGCATCATCTGAGAAGATTGTGCACCCCGTGGTACTCTCAGCCAATGAGGAAATGGGGGGAAGGACTTGCATACTAGGGAATAAATTGCTTGCTGCAGCCCTCTTCCATGCGCCTGTCCCATTCACAGGCACCTGGACTTGCAAGGCTGTTATTAAAGTCTTGCTTCGCTGTACCTCGTGTCTCTGTGTCCATCCTTTGGCATGGGATGGGTGAGGGCATTTTTCACAATGATTACCCTAGAAGCATCGTGATGGCAGGAACAATGTTTCGTAGAGGTAGCCCCTGTATTTAGACATGATGGGCTCCTAAAGCCCATGTCATTAACAGCACCAGTCAGGTTACTTTCCGCTTATTCATTCATTCAGTAAATATTATTGAGCACTTACTATGTGGGAGGTGTTGTTCTGGGTACTGGGCAGGCAAGACAGTTCGCTTGTTTTCTCAGACCTTACATTCTAATGATTGTAAGGAGCAGGAAAAAAAAAATGGTTTAAACATTAGAAAGAATTTTGACTCAAGTAACTGAATCAGAGTCAAACCTTCAGGCAAGGTTTGATCAGGACTTGGGTTGAGCTTCTCTGTGATCCTTCACTTGCCTCTACTCTCTTCCATGTGTTGGATTTGTCTTCTTTATTCTGAATTTGGTTTTGCTTACGGTAGTGATATGAGCAGCAGCCAGTGGCTTCCTGGGGCTACCTGCTTCCTTGTTCTCATTCAAGAGAGAGACTTCCCTTCAACCCTCAATAAGAGCCCTAACTGGCTCATCTTAGATCCTGTTCTGACTGGTCCAATCCCAGTGCTTGGGCAAATGGCAAGTGCTGGTTGGCTTAGATCGGGACTACCAAGGCCAGTCAAGATGGCAAAGAGGGTGGTAAGCCCCTCATGGCTGACACTAATCAGAACCTGAGACTGGACTTGGGGTCTGTCCCATCCCCTTCTTCCATACAGTGAATGAAGGTAGGATGGATGTGAGAGAGGCCATCACACTGAACAGGAACCATCACAAAGCAAAAATCACAATCGATCTTCCTGTCATTCCATGGGAACCAATGGATGAGGGGATGAAGCTACAAGCAGAGAAGTACAGGGGGGGTTACTAGGCAGCATCAAAAGAGCAGGGCAGTGAAACATGCATTGTCAAAGTGAGAACTGGCTTCTATTTATAGGCCTTTGGTGCATCAGGCCTGAAGAGGCCTTTGAGATCATGTGATCCAAACCCCTCACAGTGTGTAAGGGGAAAACTGAGGCCCAGAGAGACAGAAATTTGCTGAAAGCCACTCAGGGAGTTAGTGGCTGAGTGTGAGGTAGAATCTGGGTCTCCTGCCTCTCTGTTTCTTTGTTTCCTCTTCACATTGAGCACAAGGCTTTGCAATTAATAGGCAGCCAGTAAATACGTTGATTTGCTTTGCTTCCAATTATGTCAAATACACCTATGGTGGGTATATTTCCAGGAGATATATCCCAAGACTTTTATGAATCCCCATATTTACAGACAGCCAATAGCAGAAGGTAATATGCCATACATTGACATACCATGATAACATGCACAATCTGTGGACAAACAGACCTGAGTTCAAGTCCCAGTCCTGCCACTTCTAAGTCCTGTGACCTTGAGTAAGTTAGCCTCTTTGAGATTAATGCACACTCAGTGCTTGGTACATGCACACACATAAAGTATATCTGAAAATCGTTAAGTAACCCATCAAGCCCTCAAAAGGAGTAACTGCCTAGGCAAAAGGCAAGCAGAGAGGAAGGGAGCCACACTGCTGCACAGATGCTGGGGAGTGGTTCAGCGACTTGCCCAGCACAGTGCATGACATGTGGTAGTTGTACACACCCACTTTCTTTTAAATCCTCCTATGCACCATGCTCCTTCCTGGCCCGGCACAGCTGCCTGAAATGCTGTGCCCCATGCTCTGCTCTTCACCCAGCACACTCCTTCCCATCTCAGCACTAACATCACTTCATCAAAGAAGTCCTATCAGTTAAGATCATGCTGTGGCTATCACAATGCCCCAAGCTTCAGTGACTTAACACACACTTATTTCTCTTTCATGGAACAGTACAGTGAGGGTTGGCAAGGGTAGAGATGGGGGATGGGGGCCATTTCCCATGCAGCCTTTCAGGGATCCAGGTTGATGAAGGTTTTTCCATCATCAGCGTGTGGCATCCAAAGTCACACCGACATCCACCAGCAGACAGGAGAAGAGAGAAGGTGGCGAGGACACATCTATTTTGCAGCCATTTCAGCCTGGAAGCCATAGCCATCACTTCTCACGTTCAACTGATGAAAACTAATCATGTGACCTTACTCAGATGCAAAGGACACTGGGAACTGTAGTCCCTACCTGGTCTGCTGTGTTCATGCTAGTAATACTCTCCCAATAAACAAGGAATCTTTGTTGTCTCTGCCACAGAAATCTATTCCATGCTCTTAAGGCATCCTGTTCTTTTCCCTCATAGCACTCATCACAGTTTATGAGCATTTAAAAAAATTTGATGACTATTGTATTAGCTCTCTCTGCAGATTCTAAGCTCCATGAGTAGGAAATTTATCATTGTATCTTCCATGCTTAGCACATAATAAGTGCCCGGTAATGTTTGCTGAATGAGTAAAGGAAAGAAGATACATGTATTTGTTAAGTGACTTTTTATATGACAGTGTATCTTTATATATTGGTGTTTCCATTGCAAGTAACAAAAGAACCAATTTTCCTACATTAAATAATGAAATGTCCTGTTGGCTCCAGTCAGTGAAGATTCTGGAGGTACAATAGATTTCAGGTGTGGCTGAATCATGGCTCTGGCTCTGTTTCCTCTGCAGTTCTTTCTATCCTGCACTCTCCCACTATCAACTTTGTTCTTAGGCTGGCTTCTCTCACGGTTGGAAGAAGGC
The DNA here is from genome assembly GCF_000696425.1 of Galeopterus variegatus. Classification (NCBI taxonomy): domain Eukaryota; kingdom Metazoa; phylum Chordata; class Mammalia; order Dermoptera; family Cynocephalidae; genus Galeopterus; species Galeopterus variegatus. The sequence goes on from NW_007733805.1 coordinate 23,313, forward strand.
TGCCTGTGGCACAAGGCCTCCTGCTGCCTCACTCATATTGGGGGAAATAGAGGAGACACAACTTCCCAGTCACTGCACGAAAGTCTTTGGATTTTTTTTTTTTTTTTTTTTTTTTATGACCAACCTAGCCCAATCTTTGTTGCAAAGAGTATAAGAGGGAAGCTGATTGAGTTATCTTTCAGGGCCCACCCTTGGATCTGGGGAAGGGGCATATTTTATCCAATTGCACAATTGCTATGCAATATGGAAGAGGTGGTTCCCCACTAACCAAAATCCAGGTTCTGTTAGGAACATGTTAAGAGGGTGAATGGATACTGCAGAAGCGATCAGAGCATGTTCCTTTCACTACTGTGTTTCCAGAAACAAGGGCCTTTCTAGAACCACCTGCAGTAAATCCAGAAATGCCTATTAAATTGGAGGTGGGCTGGGGGAAAGAACCCACTATCGTGAGGTTGGGGAGAAAAAAAACAAATTCAAACCAGTTCAATAAAATTGTGGAGCTGAAACTATTCCCAGAGAAAAAATCCAGAAGAACCTCCACTGAATTTAGGCAATTCTGGAGACATTTGCTCTAAGACTTGGAGTGTTAATCTAGGGATACAAATTTTGCTGTCATAAGTTTTTGGAAGATATATAAGTAATATCCAAGAAATCAGCATAGCAAGAATATTGCCCAGGGTGTCTCTCTGTCAGCCAGAACACAAAATGAACAATTGAATTCCCTTAAACAAAGAGAAATGACAATCATAGGAAGAAAAACCAGCAAGATAAGATTCAAAAAAAAAGAGCAAATCTCAAAAACAAAGCAAGCCAGCCCAGGTGCTCCCAGCAAATCTTATGACACAAATAAACGAACTGCCAAAAATCAGAGAGAAACTGCCAGAACAGCAGCAAACACCTCAGTGTTGCCTGGAGATGCTCAAAATAGGTGCAAATTAATGGTTACCAAGTCCTTACCGAGAGAGAAAAGAATTTAACACCTTCAATTTAGCAAACACTTCTGTTTCTAACACTGTATTGATTGAAAAGATGAAAAGACTCAGCGCTGATCCCAGTGGGCACAGATAAGCAAATGTAACTGTCTATAACAGAGTCAGGGAGGAGAGGACCAGTAATTCTTCCTGGAGGCCCTTCAAGGAGACCTGCAGAGGAGCTGTCACCTGGGCTGGCCCTGGAAGGATGAACAGGGTTCAGCTGATGGTCAAGGAAGGAAACGTAGTAGGAGCTGTGGGTACAGAGACCCACATGTTCAGAAGTCCTGTGGACATCTTTGCTTGCCCCTGCTCAGTAACCCTTTTCCCCTCCTTTGATATCATCACCCCACTTTTCCTTTGTGAAAATCCCTCTCTCATTCTACATGATCCTGTTGTAACTGCCAGTCACAGTGAGGCCCCACCCCCAAGGGCAGGCACATGACCCAAGCCAGCCAATCAGACTCTCTCCTGGGACTCTGTATCTTCAGCAGAGTGATGCTCTAGCTTAAGGCAGCTGGAGCAGAGCCATTCTGTCCTTAGTGTCCTTTAAAGAGACTACTCATGACGTCTTGCTACTGAGACTCCCTGGGTCCTGCTCTTCCCAAGGCCTAGTGGATAGGCTCTTCCTTCTGTTTCGTGAGTTATTCCATTTCCTTTCACTAAATTTCTTTTTGGCTTTAGTTAGCCAGAATATGTCCCAGTAGTCTGCAACCAATGAACTTTAATTGATATGGAAATTGGTACTGGGATGAGGGTTGCTGAATATAGGCCCTGAGGGAAATAGATTACTGGGCAAAGATGGGACTGTGATGTGGCACACTAGCTGTCCATGGTATGCACCCACAGTCATTGAACAGCCATCTGCCCACCAAGGGCAAAGCTTAGAGGTCTGGGTGATGCTGACATACAACAATGGGGAGGCCTCATGATGAGATGATTGCTTTGACAATATTAGGTTAATTAAAGAGAGAAATACGTATCATCCCTGGCACCACCTGACATATTATATATCACCTTTCTTTGTTTATTTCTTTTGTTCACCCCTAATAGAATCTGGATTCCTTGAGGGAAGAAACTCTGTCTTGTTCACTGCTCTGTCCCTGGTGCCGGAACAACACTGGGCACTAAGTAGGCCCTTAAGTATTTGATAAATAATGCATGTGTGAATAAATGGTGAGCTCAAGCTTAGGATTTTTTTAGAATAAAACCAGAAAGAATTGAAGAATTTGCTGATTTACATTATCAAAAATCTGAGAAGAAATTGTCAGAATAGATGTTGAGACTCCCCCACCAAGAATAAAATTTTGGGTCAGGTTAACTTTATTACTTATGGGTGCCCTGGCCCAACATCCCGCAATTCCGTGTGCTAATTTGGGCAGCCCCTGTGGGTCTACGGTTTCTGGGGCTGGTGAATTCATCACATGTCATGGAAAGCCAGACTCCAGCGCATTAATGTGGAGGGAGGACTGAAACAATGTTTAGGAGCATGAACTCCTGATCGTTTCTATCTCACCCACCCTCTCACTATCCCCCTGAGGGGGCCCAGATTCTTCTCCTATCACCCTCACTTTGAGAACCAGGTTGGTGAAGGGAGCATAATAATTTTTAAAAAGCTTGTTCTGGACTTCTCTTTCTTGGCTAAGGATGCTGGTGGGAGGGGCTGCAGCTGAAATTCTTTCAGTAGGGTCGAGGGATGCCCAGGTTGGCACAGCCAGGGGCAGAATGGGCGTAGTCATCGTGGATGAGGTAGCACATCTCAGAGCACGGGCTGACCCAGGACGGAGTCATCAGAACTAAAATGGTCAGGCAACCCACTGAAGCCTTGTTGATTTGCAGGTAATTACGTGGATGTACAGGGCCTCATCCTTAGGGTCCAGTTGGCTGAACTCTGTCAGGATGTCCTGTCTGAATTAAAAGGAGACTCAGACTGGCATTAGATTTCCATCAGGCACAGCTACTATTCATTCTGGGACTTCTTTTTTATTATCTTTGTGGATTGGATCCAATGATTTTGGATTTCACGCCTTCACCTTAGCTTACCTTATGCTGGTGGACTCAGATAGTTTTCTATGAAAAAAGAAAGACAAACTTCTAAGTCCTTCCATGTCCCAAAATAACTTGGCTGCGTCATATTTTCACTGAATGTATGATGCTAGATCAGGGCTTGGCAAACTGTGGCCCGTGGACCAAATCCTGCAGGCAGCTTGCTTTTGCAAATGAAGTTTTATTGGGACACAACCATGCACCTTCATTACATATGCTCTATGTTTGCTGTCATACTATGTTGGCAAAGTTGAGTAGCTGTGACAGGTTCTTTACAGAACAAGTTTGCTGACCCCTGCTCTAGACTAAAAGCAATTTCTATTAGGACTTGGAAGTTATTTCTCTATTGCCTTCTACCATGCAGTGGTGATGATGAGAAGTCTGAGGCCAAGCTGATTCTTTTTCCTCTGAAGATAACTTGTCTATTTCCACCTCTATCTCTGGAAGCTTTTCGGTTCCTTTCTTCACCTTTAGTGTTCTAAAATTCTACAGTGACGTGGCTGGCCATGAATCTTTTCCCCATCTGTTTTGCTAGGCACTCAGTGGGGTTGTTCAACCTGAGGGCTTAGTGTTCTGCTCTGGGAAATTCTCATGTTTCTTTGACAATTTCCTTTGCTTTCTTCTCTCTTTTTGGATTTCCTATCAGTTGACTGTTGGACTTCTCAGATTGATCCTCTGAGTCTCTTCTCTTTTCCATTACATTTTCTCTTTTATAGTCTTTTTCATCTACTTTCTGAGAATTTTCTTCCAACTTTTCCTTGATATTTTAAAAATTTCAGCAATCATCATTTTTTTAATTTCTAAGAGCTCTTTCTTGGTATCCAATGACTGTTTTAACATAACTTCCTGTTGTCATTTTATAGATGCGATATTTTCTTGAATCTTTCTGAGGGTAGCAATTAAAGATTTAAAAAAATTATCTTCTGTTCCCTAAGTTACACGTATTTTTTCTGGGTCATCCCTCCCCCCAATCCCTTTTATTTGATTATGTTGGCCTCCTTCATTTTGTGTGTTTATCCACATTTCTGGTGGTACTGGAGTGTCTGTTCATATTTACAAACATGACAGTAAACATCTCCATGCGTGTGGGTGGGACTTGTCACCCAGTGAGTTCTGCTTTATGGCGAATGAGCAGTGGTGCCAGTATAAAGAGATTTTATGTTGTGCATTAAATTCCACACTAGTTGCCCTAATTATTCCAAGTTTGTTGGAATTCTTTAAAGAAAATCCCATTATTTTTCACCAAAAAAGTAGTGGTAGTGGTATGGCAGGGGGTGGGGCGGTTGGATGCCCAGATTCGAGGCATGTTGTGTGTGTGTGTGTGTGTGTGTGTGTGTAGCATAGTGGGAGGAGTTTGTGTCAACACCTCCTCTTTATTTTGTTGGTAATAACCACTTTTTGCTTTGAAAAACCATCCCTCCCCTCTGTTTCATGTGATTCTGTAGGGCTATCTGTCATGGTACCCTGCCCTTTTCACAAGTGTGGACTTATGACAGGATGCCCAAGCAAAGTTCTTCATTTCTTTGGCCACATGCGTATTTTTAGGAATGGGCACCCAACTCAAACTGGACCAATCAAAGTCTCTCCTTGGATTTGATATATGGGTCTCCCCCTTTCTTTGGGGCCTTGAAATATGAAGACCATGCAAACATGGAGCTGCTGTGACCACCTTTCCTCACTGAATAGAAGAGGCTTCCTGTAGAATGAAGCCAATACACTAAGGGAGGAAAGGAGGGAGAGAGAGAGAGAGAGACAGAGAATGCTTGGATCCAGTTTTGACTTCCACTCCGAACCTTCAAATTGTGCGAGCCAACAATCTTATTTGTGACTTAGGCTAGTTGGACTTAGTTTCTGTCATTTGCAACTGAAAGGATCCAAAGTAAATCCAGGCAGTTTCCATGGGTGGCACTCAGGAGCCCCCTGGATGACAGTGTCCCTGGGAAGTGTATGGAGGGGAGGTTGAACACCTGGTACAGCACGTTGGGAACATCAGCAAAGATAGCTGGGCTCAACCTGGGCTTGAAGAAAGTACAGCCCGGCTCTTTCAAACATGCCATGTGATCACCAGAAAAGCAACCCTGCTGGACAGACGCTCTTTCCCAAATGTGCTGGGCTGGATAAATCTTCAGAACTCCTGTACAACTATAAAGTAGAGGGGAGTGATTACCCCCTAAAACATGATTTAAATGGCCCACCAATCTGGGTTAGGAAAATCAAACTGATTTGATTTGGAAAGTTAAAGCAAAAAGACCTCTCTTGACCTTGAGTGTCATGGAAGACATTCGTACGTGTGACTCCTTGTGCTTATCCCCATCATCACCACATTTCTCAAGTCTGCACTAGTCAGTGTTAAATCGTACCACGTGTGAGATATTAACAACCAAGCTCGAGGACATCTCTTTCGCGTTTGTCCTCACCAGGGGTTAAAACAGCCTGGAGTCTTTTCCTGCCCAGGGTCACCTTGTGATACTTTGATAGATACAGAACATCTTCAGATCAAGCTTGTAAATTAAATCCTTAGTTGTTGAGATAATAGAACAAAGGTGGTTCAGAAACAGATGAAATCAAACAAGATAAGTGACTTCACACATTAACAAAAAGCCAGCGGTGAACTACATAAGGAAAAATCAATCAGCAATTAGACAACACAGCATAAGGTCTGCAAGCTGTAGTTACAAAAGTTCAAATACGTGGGAGGGGGTATGATAATTGGCAAACCACAGAACTAGGGTTCATGTCACGCCTAGAAGGAAGTTGAAGGATTACTTAATTCCTATGCACAATGGACCAAGAGGCAGAGCAAAAACAGTTATTCATTTAATAAATATTTATTGAGCATCTGGTATATGCAAGGTTTTGTCCAGGTACAAAAGTGAATCAGATATGGAGCCTATTCTCCAAGATTGTTGTCCCTGAAGAGAAGATAAGCAGGCACGGAAATAACTTTAAAACACAATAGAAAGAGGTAGAGATAAAATTCTGTAGTATTTGTGTCAAAATGTTTTAAAATGTTAAAATAAAATTAGTTGGGTAAGATAAGATTTCTGGATCTGGGTTAACTTGAGGCGGCGTTTCAAGTTCACTACAAAAGCCACCTAAATGGAACACAAAAATACAGCATGCTAAGAATTTAATTCAATGAGAAGTGATTGTTGGCCACACCAAACACAAGATAAATGTACAGGACAATGCAATATAGCTCAACGGCATGTATTAGGACTTTGAAAATAAACCATCTTCCCCTAAGTAAAGGGGGTATGTGTTACTGATTGCACTGAAAGCAAAATCTATCTGTTGCTTATAAGAGAAGAGTTTAAATAAAAAGTTATAAACAGAAAGTTACTATGTGATGGATGAAGGGCTTTTGAGCTTTTACAAACGTGACAGATGAAAGGCTTACTACCATAGGTTAAAAATCCACAGAAAAATTGTATTAAGGGAGATAAGAGACACTCTGTAATGTGAATGATACATAGTAGAAAGCAATGACTCATGTCTAGGAATTAACTGTGCTCATTTTTCAGATATTTATTATTAAACCTGATAATGAAGTACAAATGGGTGACTGCAAAGGGGGTAGAGGAAACTCATGTCAGAGAAGTAGAGATTATGATCCTAAATATGGCAACGGAAGAAAAAAGAAAATTTGCTGAATTTTTAAAAAAATATTTTATTTTAATTTACTTCTCAATATACATTGTAGTTGATTTTCATGCCCTTTTACCTGTTCTTCTCTCCCCTCCTCTCCCCCCCAAATCATATCTGTTCACTTGACTTAAACAGCTCAAGGAATTTTTGTGGTTATTCTGTCTTCTTCCCCCCCCGCCTTGATTTGTTTGTGTGTTTATTTACTTGTTTATTTTTAGCTCCCACAAATAAGTGAGAACATGTGGTATTTCTCTTTCTGTGGCTGACTTGTTTCACTTAATATAATTTTCTCTAAGTCCATCCATGTTATTGCGAATGGTAGGTAGTATTTCGTTCTTTTTTATAAATTGCTGAATATTTCTGATAAAAAGGCACAAGGCTCTTCTGGCTTCAGAACTTATGCTGTTTTCAAACATGGAAATATGTTTTCAAACATTGAAAGTATAAATAAACTCTGCTAAGCAGGCTGTTTCACATTACAGAAGAGGATGGGCATTCTTATGGGGGACACTTATTCCCTGTTCTTGGTGTTTGCCTCTGACATTTGGAATGTCCATTGGTGTAACACTCCTGGTCTCCCTCCACCCATCCCGTCATTCCTGCCCAGATGAGTCTTACCTGATTGCCAAGTCTGGGAGAAGACCCTGGGCATCTCCATTTTAGCCTCTCTCTTTCCTTCCTCTTTGAGCCCTGCCTGCCTGTAGGGGGCACGTGCTCTGGTTTGCTTCTGGCTTGTTCAGCATTACCCATTCTAGATGGGTAATGCTGGGATGTGGAATTAAGAAGCTCATTGTTTACATAGTCATAAGCTACATCCTCCGGCTGAGGCTTAATCAATATTTTTAAAAGGCAGAAATAATTTGATCTCTACCTGACTGACACTTTTGTCTTTTAATTGGTTAAAAATATGGACAGGGAAAAAAGGTATTATCAAATGACCTTGCCTCCAGATCCCAAATCTGATATGTTAGCTAGGGACTTACATAAGTAAGGAGTAGAAATAGGGAAGTAAAATGCAAGTGGCATTTGAGGCAAGCTGCTGTGTCATACAGGCGGGGATGCAAGTGACGATTTCAGCAGACGCGGACGAGCATCAGGTCCCAGCAAAGGCATGGGCCATGCAGGCCTTAGTGTGTAGGCTACTGCAACTTGACCTTGAACTACAAGAAGCTGGCCTCAGCACATGTGCAGGGGATAACTGGGGTCTTTAGCAGATGTCAGAGGGCCAAGGGGACTTGGGCAGCATGCACAGCTGAGTTGTGTTGGGTACATGCACATGCAAGTACCACAGACACTGGGAGCACAACAGTGGTTTGCTGCATTTTCTATGTTTCTTCAGCAGGTCTATAGCCATGACTTCAGCTTCAGCTAAATTCCAGTATGTTTATACAGGGCAGTGCTTCCCAAACATTAACGGGGACTAAGACATGGACCATACTTTGAGTAACAAGGTAGGTTCCATCCCAGATCTCCTAAATCAGAATCTGCATTTTCACTAGATTCCTGGGTAATTTTCAGGCACATTATATTTTGAGAAGCACTGCTCTAGGGCACTGGGGTTTTAGCTTTTGGCATTAGAGGCCTGTGTAGTTGGCACAGAGGAACTTCCCAAATTCCATGCCATTTATATTGTTTTTTGTGGCTTCAGAGCCAAGACACTACAATATAGAGCAGTGTTCTCAACCAGGGGTGATTTTGGCCCTCAGGGGAGATTTGGCAATGTCTGGAGTTGTATTTGTCCCAACTGGGTGGATACTACTGGCATGTGCCTGAGTGCAGGCCAGTAATGTTGCTAAACATCCTACAGTGCCCAGGGCCACCCCACAACAAAGAAGTTTCCAGCTCAAAATGTCAATAGTGGTGAGGTTCAAAAATCGTGCTGTAGAAGGATCAGCCTTGAACTTAGATGGCTTGTCCACATGTAGCCAATTCCATTTGAAGTCTCGAATTGGCTTTGAATTCCTTAATTACAGAGGTCAGGTCATGGCTAAATATTGTATTCACTCATTGAAGGATGGTAGATTTTATAACAGAGAAAAAATTAAAAAGGGAACGGGTACTCTTGCTATAAATACAACATGCCATCTACCTGTATTGAGGTATAGAAATGACGCAATTAAATTGTTGACTCGAGGGTTAAGAAGGCAATCAAAGCAGCCTGCATTTGTGATACTTTGTCTCTAGGGATCAAGATTGCACAAGAAATGTGAAAAGGAGCCAAAATTATTTGGGAAGTGTGATTCAGTTTTTGTTTTGTTTAGAATCTGAACAGGATCCATGGAAGAAATAAAGCAACATAAAGGAAGACAGGAAAAGAGACTTTAGGATAGTGGTTCTCAAAATGTGGTCCCCTACTGGCAGTATCAGCATCACTTGGAAACTTATTAGAAATGCAAATTCTCAGGCCCCAGCCCAGACCTGCTGAGTCAGAAACTCCTTGGGCAGGGCTCTGGAATTAATTTTTACAAGCCCTCCAGGTAATTCTGATGCTCACTCAAGTTGGAGAACCACTGCCTCAGGAGAAGGGTTGAGATATTGTGGGACTGACCAGAAACATAAAAGAGAAAATGAAATCTTGAGATCAGGCATCTAGAATCCTCCAGCTGAGACTGAACCGAAGAGAAATTGGGGAGGATAAATTTTGGGCCATGATCTCCTTGGATCTTAGTTTTCAGGGTGGTGATCCCCTATTTTCTTTAATATGCTTCGATATTGGCTCTTTCTTATCTCATCTGAAGTGGTCCATAGAAGGTTTTCACAAAACTAGGTCATGACTGTTACTTGTCAGACAATTGTAAGATGATATCTATTTTAAGATACATCCAGATCACAGAAATGTGAAACTAAGGGGAAAGTATGCATTTTAGAATAAATGGATCCAGGTAATTTTTGACTTTACTTTCTTCCTGAGAGTTTGATAATGGGAGAGGGTTCGTATTCAAATAGGGGACACATCGTTATTGGAATTTGTTATGTATTAAAGTGTCCTTCTGATCTCATTTGAGCTCATTGAAGAACTTCTAACAGGCTGTGCTGGATAATGAGGCTAAAATGATTAGAAATTGGAAATAGAATGTGTAATGAATTTTCAGCTTTGGGTTTGGGATGGTGCATCAGGATTAGGTTTAGCTGTGAAAGACAGAAACCCAAAATAATGGTGGCCTAAAGAAGATGCACGTTTATTTCTCTCTCACAGGAAAGAAGCCTGGGAGCAGGCAGCCTTGCGTGTAAAGGCGAGTCCACAGTCGTCAAGGGCAGGGTGTCCTCTACCTCACCGCTCTGCCATTATATGCCCAGTACCTCGTGGTTCAACATGGTTGCTCGAGTGCCAGCCATGGCGTCTACATTTTATCTTGGAAGAGGGTGTTGGGAGAGGACAGGACCCAGGGCCAAGCCTTGGGGAACTGGGGTCTAGTAGAGAAGCTCTGCAATGGAGTTGGAGGAAGAGTGCCCAGTGAGGTGGGAGAAGAACCGGGAGAGTATGGGTCAGGAGAGAGAGTTGGAGGAGGGACGGTAAGGGGCTCTTTCTGCTTAGGGCCACCATGTTCTTCTCCTGTAGCATGATTTGCTCTCTGTTCTTTGGCAACATTCTATTGAAAGATCCATCCCACTGGAACAGGTGACATTTCTGGTGACCTCATCATTTTTGGTTTTAAAAATTATCTTTTCCTTCATTTCAGTCATAATTGTATGTGTCTTTCTCTTCCAGCTATTGCACACATTGGGCAAATGGAGTTAAAAATATTGGGGAAATGCCTCAAAACGCATCATCTGCACAGCAAACGTCATTCTCTCAAACCTACTCTGTCCTGGATATTCTCCATCTGCCCTTCCAGCTCCGTTCCCCACCCTGCCCCAGGGTCCCAGGAGGCTAATGTATGGCTGCCTCAACAGGTCCCCTTGCCCTCCAGCCTCCACTGGAGTCTGGCAGCAGGAAGGGCCAGCAGGAGAACAGAGGAGGGAGACGAGTGGGGTCGGGGCCTAGGGGGAGGGGGGTCACTACAGGCTGCTTATGTCCTTCCACTCAAGGTCACAGCTCCCGTGTCTCTGTCCTAAACACTCTCTGGGTTCCAGCAGCCACTTCTTCCCCTTGACTTTTCAGGCTTGGCAATGGTAACATCGCTTCACTTTTGCATATTCCTTGGGATTTCCCTACACCTGCCCACACCCTTACCAAATGTCTTCACCGATGAGTGAGAGCTGGAAGGAGGGAAGGAAGGAAGGAAGGAAATCACAATAATTAAACTTTCAAAAAAAAAGAGAACAAAACTGTAGTTATTAGAGGTGGGAAAGGGGGAGGGGAAAGGAGTTCATGAGAAACTAGTTAAGGGTTACGCAGATTAATTATGTTTTGTAAACATGAGTATACTAGTTATCCTGATTTGATCACCATATATTGTACACGTGTATCGGTATTCTATTCTGTACCCCACAAATGTATACAATCAATATAAATGAATGAATGAATAAATAAATAAATAAATAAAAGTCCCTTGGTTAAAGTCTCCCAGAGGTACCCAGGTTGAAGGGGTCACCTCTTTCCGTCAGAAGCTTGACGGATACACACACTGCAATCAATCAGTGTCAGTCCCAGAACTTCACCACAATGGCTCTTCCACAGGTCGCCAGTGACCACCACACTGTTAGTCCAGTGGCTAATCCTCAGCTCTCATCTTGGTGAGCCCATGGGCAGCATGTGCCACTCTGATCCTTCTGTCTCCTTGACCCATTGTCGTTCCCTGTCTTTGCTTCCAGGACCTCGCACTCTCCCTGTTTCCCTCCTACCTCCCTGGCTGCCCCTTCTCAGTCTCCTCTGAGGCTCCTCCTCGATTTCCTTCCAGCCTCTTCCCACTGCGATGCTCCAGGGCTGTCTCTGGACCTTCACCTTCGTCATACTCTCTTGGTGATGTCGTCAACTCTCATGGCTTTCAACACCATCCGTTGGCTCATGCCTCCCCAGTTTACCTGTGCAGCCCAACAGCTTGAGATGCATTTATTCAGCTGCCTGCTCGACCTCTCCGTCTGGATGTCTGGCCAGCATCTCACAGTCTACACGGCTGGACGTGGACTTGGGACCTGCCCCCACTGAACTGCTTCCCTCCTCTTCGTGGTGCAGTGGGCGGCAGTTTCTACTTGCAGTTGTCAGGCTAAAAACCGTGGAGTCGTCCTTGACTCTTTCTTTCACAGCCTGTATCCAATCTGTCAGCAGGTCCTGTTGGCTCTCCCTTCAAATTATGGACAGAAACTGACCACTTCTCTCCACCTCCACGGCCGCCACCTTGTCAGAGCCACTGTCATCCGCACCCACATTGCTGCAGAAAACTCCTTCCTCCTTGCTCCTGCCTTGCCTTCCTGGAGTCTCTTCTCCACACCTCAGCTGCAGCAATCATGGAAAATGTAAGTCACATCATCTCACTGTGCTCCAATCGTTGCAGGGGTCCCCACCTTTGTCAGACAAAATGACAAAGTCTTATAGTGATGGATAAGGCTCCACGTGGCTTGACACCCTGTTTTCTCTCCCTGTTGCGTTCTCCTGCTCGCTCTGCTCCAGCCACTCTGGTCTCCTGGCTGGGTCTCAAACATGCCAGGCACATGCCTGCTTTGGACACTTGGCCCTGGTTGTTCCCTCTGCCTGACAGGCTCTTTCTCCAGATATCTCTGTGGCTGGCACCCGCATGTCAAAGAATTTGAGCAATTCTTTGCTCAAATGTCACTTTCTCAATAAGACTCACCCTGATCACCCTGTTTACAATCACGACCTCCCCCCCACTCCTGTTTCTCTTAACCTGCTGTACTTTGTCTTTTTCCAATAGCGTCTATCACCATTTAATATATTACAGAATTCACTTATTTATTATGTTTGTTGTTTAATAACTGTCTTCCCCTGTTCCCCACACTCGCCAACACCCCAGGGCAGGGATCTTGGCCAGACATTTATTTTATCTGATATATTCTGAGTACCTGGAAAAGTGCTGGTACACACAGTAGGTGTGCAATACATTTTATTGAAGAAAAGAACCTAGTAGGTCTAATTCTACACCCTGTGTGTATCTAGTCAAGTGTGTGTGGGACAGAAACAGAAACCGACCATATGTTAGGCCTCAAAGAAACCATCAATCAATCAATCAATCAATCAATCAAAAAAAAAAAAAAAGAAAAAGAAGAAATAGTAAGGGCTTGGTCTACAACACAATAAATAACAGTAGAAAACTAATAATTGAAGAAAGAAAATCCCCCAGCCACTTGGAAAGGCAACTCTCCTTAACGACTCATATAAATAAGACATTTAATATTGCAGAATATTGAGAATATAATAATGAAAACATAACATTTTGGCCTCACAGGTTATGGATTAAACAGACCCCGTTCTGCCTCTTCTTCCCTGGTCGCCATTGGTCTCGTTCTGGCCTCAAATTATCGTCTGAGGGAGGAGGCTTGCTGATTCCCAAAACTCCTGAGCAGGTGCCTTTTTTAAGTCCCCCAAAGATGTCACCTCCCCAGCAGACAGTGTCCATGCATCCGCCCCTACCTCCTTGTCCCTGAGTGAGGGGGCAGGTGGGGTCCTCTCTGGCCTGGCTCCAAGCATGCCTGCTTGTCTGGCCCTGGAACTTTCTGTCTTGGGACTGGGTGGGTTTCTCCCAGTTCTTCGAGGAGGTGGTGGAGGAGGAATGAACCTGGCTGTGCAGTAGGAGAGAGGCGGTAGTTGAGGTGGGAGCCTGGGGAATTCGCCACTCCCAACTTCAGGATGTAAGGTTCAGCATCCGGTTGAACTTGGTACCATGGCAGGTGATTGGCAGGCTCACCCCCGGGCATGGTGTAGTTCTTCGGAAGTTATCAGTGAGACCCTGTCTCTGAGTGGCCGGTTCAGGGACCTCTGCCGGTGTCAACGCCGTCCTCTTTCACACGTGCTGTTCTGAGTGGCCATGACTAGCCATGAAGCCATTAGCTGTCGGCCCCCCAGCTCCACCGCACACAGGTAAGGCACTTTCGGTGAGGTGTCACTTCTCTCATCACTCCTGCTGCCCTCCTGCCTTGCCCTTTCGAGTAGAGACCTGGTCCCAAATGTTGTCCCACCAACACGAGCCATCCTGTTCACTTTCCTTGCTTTGATTCTTGATGACCCTGGTTCTCTCTTTTTCCACCCAAGTCAACTGCCACACAACATTGAGGGTGCTGGGCACCTCGGGCCTCTGGAGTACTTGAGAGCAGAGCAGGGACATTCCTGGTCCTGCGGGCTCTCGCTTGCCTCGCTGGACTTGTCCTGAGAGCCCAGAAACCTGGCTTCTGCTTCCTGGGCAGCTTCTCCTGCCCAAGGCCTCCTCCAGCGCAAGCTGCCAATCAAGTGCAGGCCCCTCCCACCTCCTTCCTGGCCCTCCAGAATCTCCCTAATCCACCTTTGTGGGCCAGTCTCTGTCTTAGTTTCCTATAACTGTGCTGACGAATTACTGCAAACTTGGTGGCTTCTAATGAAAACATGTTTATTCTCTTTCAGCTCTGGAGGTCAGAAGTCCAAAACCAATTTCTGCATGTGCAAATCAAGGAGTAGGCAGGGCCGAGCTCTGTTTGGAGGCTGCGGAGTATGGGTGGTTTCTTGCCTTTCCACTTTCTACAGCGCCAGTCCCTGGCGAATGAGCCCTTCCTCTATCTGTAAAGCCAGCAGTATGGCATCTCGCTTCAGTGGTCACATTGCTTTCTTTTGTGTGGTAAAATCTCACTTTGCCTCCATCTTATAACAATGGACACTTTGTGATTACATTTAGGGCCCACAGGGATACTCCAGGATAATCTCCCCATCTCAAATTCCTTAATCTAATCACACCTGCAAAGTCTCTTTTGCCACAGAAGGTAACATTTGCAGCGTTTAGGACCTGGGTACTTTTAGGATATTCAGCCCAATACAGTCTCCATTGTTGTGACTTCTCCCTTGAGGAGGAGGGCTTTTCTTCCCTGAGACCTGCCCTACATCTTCCATGCTTCTCAGGCTGTCCAAACCTGGGGGTGCCCAGGGCAGGCTGTGCTGCTGTCCTTTTTCTGTGTGCGGCTGTGAACCCAGGCCCCTGTATGGGTGAAGTCTCCTCTCACCTTGGTTGAGATCCTCCCACCAGCTCCACCACAGCACATTGTCAGCCCTTTCCCCCTTCCTCCAGCCTTCTTGTAAACATTCCCTGCTGCAGGGGGAAGCTCCAGTGTTCACAGGCTCCCTTCTGCCCCTGAAACCCCATGTAGGGACCGTCCTGAGCAGAGTTTGGGGATTACCCTTCTTAATCAATTCAGACTGTAAGGCGGAACCCCTGTTCCTGGGGGAAGCATCCATTCTGCAACTTTCCCTGCTCCCAGGGGCTCCTCTGCTATCTCCACACCCGGCCCTCTGCTCTTCCTGTCTTGCTGAGGGTCATCGGGATCCTCACCGGACTCGGCCTCTCCTGCTCACAGTTTGGATGTTGTACTAGGGAGATGCTGGCCCATTTCTATGGGTGCTTTGATTTGGACGTGGCTGGGTTCCACCCAGCAGTTCCCAGAGTGCTCCTCATGGCACCTCCTCAGCCTCCCTTCTTCCTTTCCTTGCACCCAATTCCAGCCTCCAGTGCTGCTTGTGGAGGAGGCCGAACAGCGCGTGGCCCTCTGCGTCTGAGGCTGGCACCACCCCGGGGGAGCAGCCGTGGATGTTTGTGCACCTCTGAGTGGAACATGCATGAGATAGATCAATCTCTCATGCTGCTGCTGATATCCTCACGTGGTATAACCTATGTCTGTTGTGCCAGATATTCTCTCCCCACAAAGGCTGAGCGAGAGGCGTGAAGTGAAAGAGGTCACAGATGCGCACCCCCTGTCAACCAGCTCCCCTCAGTCCAGCTGCATTAGGGGCTCCTCTGCCAACCCTGGGGAGGAGTGGGGTTGCACGTAGTTCTCACAAAAAGTCCAGAGGTGCTCTTGTCCTTTGCAGGTAAGAAAGTGACACTCAGAGAAGTTAAGTAGCTTGCTCCGGATAGCGCAGCTGGTAAGTGGCAGCGCCGGAATGTGAGAAGTCCATTTGCTCTTTACCACTCCGCACCGTTTTTGTGAAGTGAGAGAATGTAGGGTTGAAAAACACAAAGACTACAGCAAAAAGGCCGCAGTCCTAGAGGACAAAACTCCGTCTTTCTGGCATGGAGGCGAGAGAGAGAGACCTGCAGTGGAGTGGCAGGTTCAGAGGGTTCCGTGAGGGGTCCTGTCATTTTGTGAGAGTGACCCTGCCTGAGTTAGGGCTCTTTGATTGCAGATGACAGCAATCATTTAGGATGTAGTTAGAACTACATACTCCCAGGCTCAGGTCTGTAAAACAGAGAGCTCCTTCCAAGTCCTTGGAACAAATGTCCAGGTCTGACGGTCATTGGCCCACTGGCTCATGAGCCTACACCTGAGCCAGGGGTGTGGCCTCAGGCTTGGGGAGCAGACTCCTCCCCTGGGGGTGGAGCTCCACCAAAGCAGTTGGAGGGAGGGAGGGTGTTCTCAGAGGGGGTTTGGGGCACCCAGAGTGAACGGATGGTGCGGAGATGATCAGTACAAGCTGGGTCCCAGTCATCGGGGTCTTGGGCTTCCAGGCACAGTGAAGGTTCCCAGCTGGAAGGAGCAGCAGGAGCAGGCATGGGCAGCCCAGCAGAGAGCACGTCTCAGTGCCCAGTCCACTCACTTTACAAATGGGGAAACTGAGGTGCCGAAAAGGAAAGTGACTGACTTAGA
Source organism: Galeopterus variegatus (assembly GCF_000696425.1). NCBI lineage: Eukaryota > Metazoa > Chordata > Mammalia > Dermoptera > Cynocephalidae > Galeopterus > Galeopterus variegatus. The sequence continues at coordinate 39,698 of NW_007733805.1, forward strand.
GCTCTAGAGCTGCTTCACAGCAGAATTAAGATAAGAACCCAGGGATCCTGACTCTCAATCCGTTATACCTCCCTGCCTCTTATTTAAGGGTAGTGGTTTTGGGGGGAATGCCCAGCTCTCCTGTTAATCCATATAGTACCTCATTGTCCCTGAGTGACAGGGACTACACAGATTCCCCCCAGTTCTTCCAGGAGGTGGTGGGGGATGGATGAACCTGTGTGTGGCGGGGGCTCCGCTGCTCCCACACTGAGCTCAGCTGTGCTTTGAGAGTACCTGGGCAGGGAGACAGAGTGACAGGCTAGGGCTAATTCCTGGTGGGGTTTGGCCATCTGGTTTTTTGGAGGATGGTCTGGGGTCTGGAGCAGGTGGCAGCGATTTGCCTCATGATGTCTGGGTCTCAGCCTGCTAAGTGTAGGAGTCCACGCTTACCCCTGCAATCAATCACACGTGGTCACTTTCTCATTCCCCCCCCCCGCCCCCATATGCCAGGAAGGCAGTGTTGGGGGTAGGGTCCCATCCCACCTCTTCTGGCTGCCATGTGGAGGGCCTGAGTTGTCCAGAAAAGTGGGGTGATGATTTGGGGAGGGGGAAGGAGAGGGAGGCTCACTATCTCTGAGGCCGAGTCAACCTGCAGCCTGCTCAGGCCAGATCGCCTGTGTCAGGAGAGATTAAGCCAAGAAGGGGCTTCAAATTCCAGGGAGTCTGAAGTTCCAGCAACCTCAGAGGTGGGTCAGCCGGGCTGTCTGGCACTGTGAGCTCCACAGTGGTGTATGTGTGTGTGTGAGAGTGGGGGCAGGGGTGGTGAGGGACTCCTGGGGGTTTGTGAGTGTTTGTGATGCTACATGCAACAGTGTGTGGGGGTCTGGTTAGCTGTGTGAGATTGCACGCATGTGTGTGCATGCATGTGCGTGTATGTGCACTGTCCAGGAGGCCCCGTGGGTATCGTTGTGGTTCCCTGCATAACTCTGCACATGCTTGTGAACCTGTGGCAGTCTAGGTTATAGGGTGCAGGAATGTGTGTATTTGTGGGGCAGGAGGGTAAGGGCCCTGGGGTAGATGGCCCTGCACGCCTCTTCCCCATCCCTGCACCTGTGACTTGCTCGTCCTCCCTGTGCAAACACTACTCTTGGGACCCTTTCTCCAAGGCCAGCCCAGGGCAGGGGTCTCTTGGGGATGGTGGTTTCTACAGCTCTGCGCTTCTGTCTCCCAGAGGCCCCCGCATGAAGACGCTCTTGGTGGTGGTGCTGGTTATGATCTGCGGTAAGAACTGACACTGACCTCCGACCCCCACCCCATCTCAGCACCCCAGGATCACCCCGGGCTGATCAGGGTGGTGAGGGAGATGCTAGGATCTCATCTGTCTCTTCTAGGCCTGCAGCCAGTATGTAGGAACCTACTAGACTTCCAAAATATCATCAGAAAGGTGACCGGCAAGGTGGCCTTTCGGCGTTAGTGCTTCTATGGCTGATACTGTGGCTTGGGAGGAAAAGGAGAGCCCAGAGACAGGATAGACTGGTGAGGCCACCCTGCCTTTCCTCCCTAGGAGCAGCCAGGGTGGCAGGGAACAGTCCCAGGGTGGGGGGTGCCGTGGGGTGGGGGCAGCCCGCAGCAACATAGACCCCTGAGAATACCCAGCTGGAGGTGCCTTTTATAGACCACTGGGTCTACTACCCCAGTACACACCCATCGTGCAGATGGGAGCCTAAAGTTCTGAGAGGAGAAGGGACCTGCTCAGGGCCACACAGCAGTTAAGTGACAGATACGGAACTTGATTTCAGGTGTCCTGAGCCTGATGCAGTTCCCTTGTCTTATACCCAGCAGGTTCTTTGTCCTGTCTCCGTCATTCTCCCAGGAAACTCTCTCATCCATCCAGTCATTCAACAATCAGTGGTTGGGCACCTGCTGTGTACCAGACACTGCTCTAGGCACTGAGGATACTGCAGTGAGCAGCAATCCCTGCCCTTGGGGACGTGACATTCTAGTGGGTGTCCAAATGCAGAGGGAAGCTTCCTCATGTTATCAGTTTTCTGGCCCTTTATTCATCCAATAAACACTTGATGATACTGCCCTGTGCTGGACACTGAAGATACAGAGGGGACTGAGATGTGGCAAAGTTTAGATTCTGGACACACACTGTCCCACGTAACAGACACTAGCCACAGGTGGCTGTTTACATTAAAATTAAATAAAATTTAAAATTTAGTTCCTCAGTCATACTAGCCACAATTCAAGTGCTCAAGTCACCTGTGGCCAGTGGCTACCCTACTGGGTAATGCAGATATAGAATATGTCCATCACCACAAAAATTTCTATGGGGATGTGCTAGTCTAAACCATTCCAAAAAAAACCTAACTCTATGGCAGGGATTGGCTGGGTGGGGAGAAGGAGCAGAGAGCCATGGGGATCTGGGGTTGGCCCCTGGGAAGCTGTGCTGAGCAGGGCTCCTCTCCCAGCTGCTGTTTCAGACACGGCTGTTGCTGTAGCAACCTGGAAGCAAGTGGGTGCCAGCCAAAATCCTGAAATACCACTTCAGCTACAATTCAAGCTCTGTCATATGTGGTAAGAGAGAGTCCACTCAACTTCTTCACTCATTCTGGGCACATTGGCCGAGCCCCTACTATATTCTCTTTCTTTTGCTGACTCCTAGGTGGAGAGAGGTAAAGTAGACACAGCCCATGTCCTCAAGGAACCCAGTCTAGTGTGGGGTTCTAGACTAAACCCACAGGTAAATTGTAACAAAGTGCTGGGTGCATATGGGAAAGCACATGATGCTGTGGGAGAAGAGAGGAGGGTCTTCAAACCGTGTTTGGGGGCATTCAGGAAGCCTTCTTGGAGGAGGAGACTCCCAACAACTGATTTCAGATGGTTGAGATTTCCAGGCTGGGCTGACAGCATGTGCAAAGACAAGGAGGTGAGGAGAAACAGTCCTCTTGAGCAGAGTGGAGAGTATGGTAGGGGGTGCACAGAGAAAGCTGAGGCCCAAGAAGAGGCCAAGTCATTGACCTTGGAGGTCCCAGGATGAGGTTTGGTTCTCATCCTTGGGGTGCTGGGGATTTTCTGAAGGGATTTAAGCAAGGGATGACCTGGAACTAGGTGGGGGGTGCTGGGGAGGAGGAGGCAGAGGTGACTGAGAAGCTGGTGTAAAAGTTCAGGGGAGAGATGAAGTGCACAGAACTGGGGCGATGGTGGTGGGAATTGAGGGGAAGGGGCCTGACAGAGGCTCAGCAGGTGGAACCAGAGGGGGGTTAAGGTGATGAGTATGTTTTCAGCTTAGGCAGCTGGGCAGAGATTGGGTGGGGATAGGTGCCTCCAGCCAAGACAAGGACCATGGGAAGAGGTCTTAGATGGATAGAGCTGGGGGTTGGGTGGGCAGCATGAGCTCTGGTTGGAACGTGTTGAGTGCAGCACCCAGGGTTGTGTCCAGCAACAGCTGGGGCATGCACCTGCAGCTCAGGAGAGGGGCTGGGCTGGGGGCCTGGATCGGAGAGTCATCCACTGAGAGTTGAAAGAAACGGCCCATTTGATGATGTTTAAGGGCCCAGAAAGGAGCAGAGAAGAAGCAATCAGGCAAGTGGGAGCCACGCAGGAGAGCAACAGGTGGAGGGTCTCAGGAAGCTGGAGGTGATTCATTCGTAGTGGGACAAGTAACAGCGTGACCTGGGGGATGATGGTGGAAAAGCGCTCCTGGACTTAGAGAGCTGGAGGCCAGGAGGAGCCTGGTGAGCGCGGCTTCACGGAGTGGTGCAGATAAAGCTGGGTTGCTGCAGATCAGGACTGAGGGGAGGTGAGGAAACAGAGGCAGTAAGGGTGGACACTTTTTCTTGAATAAATTCCATTGTGAAGGGACGAAGAGACACTGGGAGGTTGCTGGAGGAGGCTGCTCAGTCTGAGATAGATAATTTAGGGTCTCCGGGTATGTAGTTCTGAGCTAGGTCTTGAGGGTCTGTTCCCAAATCTTTAGGGCCTCCTGCATCAGACTGCGGCTCTCCCAGTTCAGGGACTGTGTTGGCTGAGGGTGTGGATCACCAGATGAAGACCCCTTCAGACCAGGGGATGCCTCCCATCAGACTGGGAGCCCCCCAAAAGTTGCAGCTGTGTCTTTACCACCAGACTCTGGGATTCTTGGAGACAGACTGTCTCCTCCACTGGACCGAGAGCTCCTTGAAGGGTCTCCATCATCAAAGTGAGAGCTCCCTGAAGCCAGGGATTGTGTTGCTTTGCATTTGTTTGGGAGGTCCCAAGGGAAGGTACTGGGTGTCCCAATACTGTTCTGGAGACCCCAGAAGCAGGGTCCAAGTCTCCTCCTCCTCTGTACCTCCTCAAGGTGTCCAGCAATAGAAGCCAACCCTGTGTCTCTCCCCTTTCCTCTATGTCTGTTTCCCATGGTTTCAGAAAAGGGTGACTTCTGCCAGGCAACCTTGGCAACTGTAATACCTACAACAAAACAGTGTGCACCTACCCCAAGTCCTTGTGCAACAGGCTGGTTCCACAATGCTGAGTGCCCCTCTTCTCTCCAGCCTTTTCCCAGACGGAGGGCTTCCTCTTCCCTACCTGCTTGTCCCTGCACTGTGCACCCTCCCTACCCCCAGCCTCTCCATCCAGGGACAGGATATGGCCCCACCCAAGAACAGAACAGCCAAAGCCAGGCTGAACCTAGATTACCCGCCCCAGGGCCCTGCCTCATCAGCGGTGGTGGAGGTGGGTGGGAGGCTTTCTGGATGGGGCCTCAGTCCTGCCACTGTTTCTAGATCCACTCCCTTAGCCACCAGTCATGTCTCACTTGTCTTTGAAATAAACCAGCCCCACTGCTGATTGTGCAGGGGCACAAAAATGTGTGAGAGGTGTGTCAAGCGTGTGCATTTCTGGATAAGGGGGAGTGTTCATTCATTCATTCACTTATTCATTCTGTAAATATTTACTCAAGAAAATGCTACAGTGAGGCCCTGTTCTGGAAGCTCAGGATTCAGCAGGGAGCAAGACAGCCAAGAATAGAACTCCCCTTGGTCTGCTTCACTGCAGCCACTCTGGCTGCCTTGCTGTTCCTGGAACAAGATAAACTTGTTCCAATCTCAAAGCCTAGAATGTTCTTTCACAGTGGCTTCTTCTCTCTGAGCTTCCAGCTGAACGAACAATCACTCTTCCATGATTGACCAATTTGAAGTAGCTTCCTCCCTTACCTTCGACCTTGTCCACATGATCCTGTTCATTTCCGTCTTACAGTTATCTCAGTCGTGAGTACTTTATTTATTTAGGTGTGTTATTTTTTGGTTACTGGAGGAAGGATGAGCAGTGGAGATCTGCAGGCTTCTTGGGTCGGGGCCTTTAGACTTTCCATGTGTTTTCAACTCCTCTACTTGTTTTCCCTCTGAGCGATGACGTGTGAGTTTGAATCTTCTGGAAGCAGATGACAAGGTGCAGGAAGCTTAAGAGACATATGGGGGGAAAGAGCTTTGGGAGATAATGTGGGGTGGGGGAGGAGTAGGGAGAGAGCTTTCAGATTGCAAAGCAGGTCTGACACTGTCGTGAGGCACCCTCCCACAAGAAATGCACTTACACGCCACTCGTGCAGAAAAGGGCGGTTTATTCACTCCAGCTGCCCAGCAACCATCTCTCAAGGAGCAACCAAGGGAGAACAGCCCCGGGTCTTGGTCTTGTGGGGTTTTTAAAGGCAAAAACCACATCCCATTGACACACGGGTTTGTCCAGGTGCACAAAGCGAGCTAGGGAGCTAGGTCACAGAGGCCAAGAATGAGCCATTAGAGCAATCAAGCACACGAACTCTCATTGTGTATGTTTCCTGTTCCCCTGTAATAGTTCACTGTGTACGGCTCCTGTTCCCCTGTAATAGTTCACTGTGTATGTTTCCTGTTCCCCTGTAAGAGCTCACTGTGTATGTTTCCTGTTCCCCTGTAATAGCTCACTGTGTATGGCTCCTGTTTCTGTGCAATGGTTTTTGTTTCTATGAGAAGGTCAATGGTTTCTCACACAGAAGGGGGGAGTAGTCTGCAGGTCAGACGGGGGGTAAAATGGAGTTACTTAAGTTAAGCAAGCAATTTTACAGAAGCAGATAGCGTACGTTATGAGGGTGCAGGGAGCTCTATTTCAACACCTCTGAAAGGCGCAGAGGATTGGGTAGGAAGGGCCTCAAACTACAGGGCTGCTCTGGGAAAGTCTCAGCCAGTCTGATGGGGAGTCCCCAAGTGCGAGTGCCTATTAGAAGAGTCTTGACCTGGGAAGACACAGCCTGGCTGCAGTCCTCCTGCCAAGTTTATCCACACCACTGGAGATAATGGCTTTGTCATGAACACTGTGGCATATCTCAAAGTAGCTTGGAGCTGTGTACTTACTAACTACACTCCTTGAACAGGGTCTCATTTGCCTTTTTGTCTTTTTTCGTGTCCGGCAACGGACCGCAACCCTCAGTGTCGCGCCCATACCGGACCAGGACCGGCAACGGGATCGCAACCCTCGGTGCTGCGCCCGCCCCTCGCTCAGCCAGTGAGCGGGAACCGGTCTGTATGTGGGATCCGAACCCTCGGCGGGAGCGCCGCCGCACTCTCAAACGGCGCACTGTAGCAGTGCGCCACCCGGCCGGCCCAGAAAATTTAAAAATGAACAGGAACAAAATTACAATAGAGAATGTCAATTCCAAATAAGATCCTCCAGGTTTTGCTGATTCTCCCATCAAGTGACAGGGCTCAATTCATCATTAGGAGAGAACTTTATTTTAAAAGAAATCTCACTGGGGCCGGCCCGTGGCTCACTCGGTAGAGTGCGGTGCTGATAACACCAAGGCCGCGGGTTCGGATCCTATATAGGGATGGCCGGTTTGCTCAATGGCTGAGCATGGTGCTGACAACACCAAGCCAAGGGTTGAGATCCCCTTACCGGTCATCTCAGCAGTGTGCCACCGGGCCGGCCCTGAACAGGGTCTCATTTGAAGAGAGAGCTGGGTGGTGCACTCCAAGGTTGTCCCAGCAAGTGGTACTCTCGGATTGGTCAGACTTTAGGGCCCCGATTGAGTCATTGCTGCTGGTGGGTGGGGTCATTGAGCACTAAGAGGTTAAGCACAGAAGGTAGAGAAACGGGAGCTCTCATTGATTGCTGGTGGGAATGTCAAGTGGGACAAACACTCTGGACAGAAGTTTGACCTGCCTTTGTAAAATTAAACATACCTTTATCCTTTGAGCAAACAATTCCACTCCTAGGTATTTATCCAAGAGAAATAAAAACTTAATGTCCACACAAATACTCATATAGGAATATTTATAGCAGTTTTATTGAAAATATCCAAAAAGGGAAAAAGCCCAATGTCCATTATTGGGAAAATAGACAAACAAATGTAGTATGTGCATGCTATGGAATGCTGCTCATCAACAGAGAAGAGCGAGTTAGTGATATGCACAGCAACGTGAATAAATCTCATTGTTATTATACCAAATGGTGGAAGCCTGACATAAAAGAGTACACACAATATACGATTCATTTATAGGAAGTTCTGAAAGCAGACAAATTAATTCAAGGTGAACATAAGCAGAGCAGTGTTTTTCCCAGTGTTATGGACTGAATTGTGTCCCCCTAATCTTCATATGTTCAAGCCCTAGCCCCCAGCTCCTCAGAATGTGACTGTATTTGGACATAAGACCTTTAAAAAGGTAATTCAGTCCAAACAAGGTCATAAGGATGGATCCTGATGCACTGTGACTGGTGTCCTTATAAGAAGAAGAGATCAGGACACAGACACACCGAAGGAAGACAAAGATGAACATCTACAAGCCAAGGAGACAGGCCTCAGAAGAAACCAACCCTGCCGAAGCCTCCATCTCAGACTTCTAGAATAGTGAGGAAATAAATCCTGTTGTTTAAGTACTCTAGTCTGTGATGCTTTGTTTTGGCGATCCTAAGGAACTAATTCATCCAGTGGGGTAGGAGGGAAGACTTGGAGGGACACAGGGAACTTTCTGGGAGACAGAAATGTTCTCTATCACACAGGGATGTGGGTTACCTGGGTGTATCCATTTGCCAAACTTGTTCAGCTGAGATTGTGCATTTTAATGTATGCGTATTCTACCTCCAACAGGGATCTGTAAATGACGATGATAATGGTGATGATGATAACTAAATGCTGCAGGTGCAGATGATGAAAGGAGACAGAATATTCATACATGTTGAGGCTGGGGTGATGGGTACAGGGGAGTTCGTGATATGGTTTTGCTTACTTTGGATGTGTTAGAAATTTTTAAAAATCACAATTTAAAATAAAAGGTCAAGCCTGTGGGAGTGATGCTGTCTTCTCCCTGGACTTCCTGGCTTTCTGTTCTGTCCTTGCGTTGGCTGGTTGGGGTGTGGAAAGATTCTGAGATTCAGGTTAGTGGAAGACTGTATCCAAGGTTTCGCAGACTGGTGCAGTGTAGGAGGTGGGTGCAGTCTTTGGAGCTCTGGGGTGGGGTTCCAGCTGCTGTTAGCTAAGTAAGACTTTGTGCTCATGATTTGACCTTTCTCAACCTGTTTTCTCATCTATACAAGAGAGTTGGTTATTAATTATAGCCACTTCATTGGGGAAGTATTAATTATAATTATTAATTATACTTCATTGAAAAGTATGGAATGTAGAAATGTATATGAATCAGTCAGGATATTTTTTAACAGCAAGTAACAAAAAACCTGACTCAAATTGGTTTAAGCAGGTGGAGGGCGGGAAGAAGACACGTGAATCTCAACAATTCCTCAAACTTGTTAAGACAAGTGAACAGATATGATGTAGTGGGGAGGGGTGAGGAGGGGAGAGAGGGAGGGTAATGGGTAAAGGGACATGAAAATCAACTACAATGCATATTGAGAAGTTAAAATAATAAATAAATAAATAAAATAAAGCAGTATCCTTCATTCTCTAAATGCAGAAGGAAAAGAGAGCTATTTGCGCTCCTGGTGAATAATGCCAAATTATTTGATGGCTATTGTGTCTCGTTCAGAGGATCTGCTGTCAGAAGGTAAAGCTTGAGTCATTTTTTAGAGGTGACCAGAGGATATGCAGCCACAGCCGAAAGGTGACAGAGTGGAGAGAGACCAGTCACATGGGGGAGGCTTTCTCAGGTTTATGAGCCCCTGCCCTCATGCAAAGGTGTCAAAGTGGGCCGGCAATGCCTTCCCTGTCTTTCTCATGGGGGACACTGTGAGGACCGATGGTCATGTAAAATGAAAGGGCATTCAGATCTCATGAAAATAGCTAGTGTGTATCAACTATCTCATTGTACCCCATAGATATGTATAATTATCATGTGTCAAGTAAAAATAAAATAAAACTTAAATAAATTTTAAAAATTGGTTTAAGCAATAAATTTATTGATTTGGTTAATGGAAACAACTGGAGGCTTTCAGGCATGGTTTGATCCAGAAGTACATGTTGCTTCCTCCTCCTCCTCCTTCTCTACATCTTCTTTCCCAGAGCCTCCAGCCAGCTGTGCATCTCTTTTATTCCGGACACCAGGGTCATGTTTTGTTTTGTTTTGCCTCGCTTATCTGCTAAGAGATTTCACGCACAGGTAACATTAAGTGGCCTCCGTTTCCTTGTCTCCTGTACTCTCCTGCTTGCTAACTGCATCTTCTTTTGGGTTCTTGTGTTTCTGTTCTGCACCGTAATTTCTGTCTTTCTGTCCTCACATATGTCAAGCCTTAGCTGTTCCCTCTGCCTGGACCCGTCTTCTCCTCGATCGTCTCAGGGCTGACTCCTTCATGTCACGTGTGATCTCACTTCTGATGCTCTTCCTCTGCAGCACGTCTCCTGAGCACTCCGTCTAAAGCACGTGCCCTGCCTTCCCCTGCCCTCTCCAGTTCTCCTGTTTTGATTTTCTTTATATTACTCAGTATTATCTATTTTTCTCTTGATATGTGTTTATTGGCTGTGTCTGTCTCCTCCCAGTGGCCTGCAAGTGCCAAGAGGCAGGGACCTTGCCTGTCTGGCTTTTGCTGTATCTTAGTGCCTGGTTCTGCACTGGGAGTGCTGGAAGTGCCCAGTAGATCCTGTGGAATGAGTGGATGGAAAAGGGGAACAGCAATAGCATCTGCCCCACAGATTGCTGAGAGGACTGAGGAGAAAATGCATTTAAAGCGCCTGGCCCAGGACCTGCTGTAAAGTCAGTGTCTCATAAGTGGGAGTCGTGGAGACGCCGCTGCTGCCGCAGTTGTCAGCACCCTGGCTGCTGAGTTCCTTTCTCCATCACACCCTCACTTGGATGGAAACTACTCCCTGGCCATGACCCAGTGGACAAGTGGGGAGGTCCCTCAGCCGGCCAGCTGGCTCTTGCATCTGCTCTGTGCTGCATAACGAGGCTGATGTGACTATTCCCCTCAGGAGTGGAGTTCATCAGTAGCTCTGCCCTTGAAAAGTCTCCTGGGCTGGGTTTGGACTGAATGTGGGAAGCTCAGAGGGTCTGGATTTGATTTTCAAGATCTTCAGAGACCAGTACAAGCCTCATGGTTTCACTGGCCAAATAAAAGAGTTGAAAATCAGAGTAAAGATGTGCTGTGGGGAGGGGACTAGAAAAACATCTGGATTTTTCTACAGACTTAGCCTTTCTCCAAGAATCCATTCTTGAGCCAAGACAAGCAGCAATGCCATCCTTAGACCTGGGTAGCCTGGGCCCCTGGCCTGGATGAGGGTCCTCAGGCTGAGGGATGGGCTGCTGGAGTCCAACGTCCCCCTTCCAGACCATGATCTGGTATCTGTGACTCTGGACTTTCTGCCTAAACGACTCTTAGCCACTTCCAGGACTAGTGGGGGTCACTTGCCCACTTTCATCCCCTGAGTGAAGGTGGCATTTTCCACGAGAGCTAGAAATAGCTGTCGTGCTGGCTGAGGGTGAGGGACACGTGAACTGGGTGGGGTGGAAGGAGATGGTGAATGTCACCTGAGCCCATGCAAGCAGCTGTAGTGGCAGGGACTGCAGCTACTTCACTAGCTCTCTTCATTTCCGTCTTTGGGGAGATCTGGATTTTGAGACCCATCAGCCTTGTAGCTCTTAGTGTGAGTGAGGGCAGCTGTCACCACAAGACAGTGGAGGGCCCAGGTGGTGGTCTGGAAGCTGGGGGTAGTGAAGGCACAATTGGATCTGATGCTCCAGCGTAGACTCTGGGGACACAGTTTAGGTTCCTGTCAGATTGTTTCAGCCCTACCTGTCTGCTGAAACCTCACCGTACCCCAGGCCAGGCCCTGGGATGACGCTGAACCAGGCTCGGTTTCTATCCATGTATTGCTCACAGTCTACCATTTACTTGTGTGTTTACTTAATCAGTCTCCCATTCAATTATGTACAGATGACGTTCATTCCCGAGAGCCACTTTCCTGCCACCCAGCATGGACTTGACTTGATTCCACTTGCTGCCAGGCAGGATGTGCCAGTTTAACTCCATCCTAAAACCGAGGACAAAAGTGAAATAAAAATGAATTTTGGATTGCCTATGATCTCTTCTAATATAGCCAGGAGATAGCAACAATGGAGCAATGGGTATTTCATGGTGGTCTGAGTATGTCAGACTAGGACTTGGGGGCTCAGCTGGCTGGTGTGCCCACTGACACTCATGTGGAAAGACCTGACTTCAGACTGAGACAGCTCTGGGTTTGAACTCTCACTCTCTTACACATCGCTCATGTATCGTGCATTTATAGTGTACATTTCCAGAAGTGGCATTGCTGAGTGAAAGGATAAATGCATTTAGGATCGACCAGTTCCTAACCGGTGTGCGCCATGATTTCTCTTCACAGCACACTGATACCATTGGTTTTTGCAAGATACGATTTTGTTTATTTCATTCCCTTTTTCCCTTTACCCTCCATCTCCACTACCAATTTACCCTTCATATGTTCATTTAGATATAGATTCCCTCGAAAAACATTTAGTGTTTGGGTGACTCTCTGTGTGTGCTTTTAAATTATACACAAGGGGCTGGCTGGTTAGCTCAGTTGGTTAGTGCACAGTGTGGATAATACCAAGGTCAAGGGTTTGGATCCCTGTTCCGGCCATCTGCCAAAATTGCAAATTGGCACAGACTACTGGTTCTCTTTGCCAAAAAAAAATCTGGCAAACTGCAGATCTGAGAGAGAAGCTTCGATCTGAGGAACTAACAAAGGAACCTCTGCAAAGTCTTGCAGGAAGCATGAAGTGGATCTTGGCAGCTGGGCGTGGAGGAGAGGGCATGGGCTGTGCCCTGGAGCAGAGGATGGGCAGTTCTGGCAAGCAGCAGGTAGGTTGGGGGAAAGCTTTTTAAGTTCTGTTCTTCCTCTCCCTTTGCCCCTTCATCCCAAAAGCAACAGGTGAGATGCTCAAGTTCTGGAGATGATATTAAGGCTGTTCCGAAGGCTGCTTGGGTGAGGAATCGTTGAAAACAGATGCAGACTGCTCAGTCCCCTCAAGCACTCATTCATTCATCTCATCTTTTACTGCCCCCACGTCCTCCTGCCCTCCTCCCATCTCAGAATGGCCAATTACAAACTTGGGGTGCTGCTTCCTGATGGAGCTGTTACTTCCCGGGTGTTTAACGATGAAACTCTGAACAGAGCATCTGCCTGGGATGGTAGCAAGTGGGAATCATGAAATTTAGAACTCATCCCCTCCCCACTGTCTAAATTCACCCTGAGGCTCACAGACTACGCTTACCAGAAAAAAGGAAATATACTTGACAACACATAACCATCTGAAATAGAATTGCCAGAATAGATGATCAAGAAATTAAAATAAGCTTGTTAAACATACTTATGTGGATAAGGGAAGATGTTAGCAACATAAGGCAAGAAGAAGAAATCATTTAATAAAACATGTAAAAGTTAGTTATAAAGTATATAATTATTGGAATGGGATAGCTAGCTAAAGAATGACACAGAGAATTAGAAGCTTAGATTGAGAAATTTTCCCAGGGGAAATAGTAAAGAGAAAATAGAAAGATAAGCAGAAAAGAAAATCTAAGAGATATGGAGTATACAAGGATACAAGGATTTTTTAAAATGTCATGGAAAGATTTGTATTATCTTTTTTTTTTCTTTTGGTGGCTGGCTGGTATGGAGATCGAACCCTGGACCTCGGTGATATCAGAACTGCACTCTAACAAACTGAGCTAACTGGCTCTCCCCACATCATCTTTTAATTCCATTTTTCCATAAACTTTTTGAAGTACCTCTTACCTGCAGCAACATCCAGACAGTAGAAGTCCCAGAATGAGAGAGGGAAAATGAAGGGAAGGAAAAATTTTAAGAAATTATTAATATAAAATTCCTATAATGAAAGGTAAAAGGCCCTCAGAGTGCAAACAGTACAGAGAAAGAAAAACTGACAACTAGACACTTTGAGGTGGAAGTGCAGAACATCAAAGACAGAGGGAAAGTCTAAAGGCTTCCAGAGGAAAGATCAGATAAGCAACCGAAGAGGAGGAGTCAGATTAATGTCAGCCTTCTCATTAGCTGAGAATTAGCTGGATGTAAGAAGAAATGGAGGAATATTTCTACAGTCTAACAACAAAAAAGTTGAACCTTGAATATTCTATCCTTTCAAGTTGTTACTCAGTGTGAGATTGTAAGAGAAATGCTTTTAAGAATAGGAGGCCTCCAAAATTTTCCTCCCAGACTTACACTGGAAATATTCTTGTATGAATGCTAAGTTAAAAAGTACGAAGTCTTTGCTGGAGAGGGAGATGTAACAGAGTGAATAAGCTACTTGCTCCCTTTCCCTTCCCCTAGATCAAGACAGAAGAAAAGAAAAGCCCTGTCAAGCATTTAGCTAAGGCTTTTATTTCAAGGGACAAAACATGCCTCTGTTTTGATGCTAAAAAGCAATCGTTAAGGAGTGATATGGTTCCATCTATACCCAACAGGTCCATAAGGGTAGCAGGAAAGGAAGTGACTCAACCTACATAGTAATAAATAATATTTGCTCTATGTCAAGGACAAAAACATATTGCCAGTTCTGACATCATTAAGACCATTTATGTTTTCTCAATATGGGCGTGACCAGTGTTTCCCAAAGTTTGTCTGTGAGTCTGTGAACTATTTCCCATCCACGAAGAGGTACATACAGAGATTGAGAATAAGTGTTTGGAAATTTCAAAGCAATTTGACAAAGTAATTTTATTTTTTATTTATTTATTTTTTTAAAAAGATGACCGGTAAGGGGATCTCAACCCGTGGCCTTGGTGTTGTCAGCACCACGCTCTCCCAAGTGAGCCATGGGCCGGCCCGATTTGACAGAGTAATTTTATGTTCATTGAATCTAATAATACAACATTTGGGTTTGTATTTTGTACGTCTTTTATTTAACAAAGGTATTGATCTGAGACAGATTTGGGAATAATTAAGAACGAAACGGACCATCACGACAGATAGTTAGAGAAGCACTGAATTAGACCAAGAATAGGCAAACTTTCTGAAAGGGCCATAGGTTCTCTATTGTAATGATCCAATTCAACTGTTGTAGCATGAAAACAGCCATAGATAATACACAACCCAAACAGCATGGTTGTGCTACAATCAAACTTTATTTATTGCCAATAAATTTTGATTTTCATATGATTTTAATATGTCACAAAATATCCTTCTTTTGGGGCCGGCCCGGTGGCGCACTGCTACAGTGCACCGCTTGGGAAGCGTGGCGGCGCTCCCGCCGAGGGTTCGGATCCCACATACGGACCGGCCGCTCACTGGCTGAGCGAGGAGCGGGGGCAGCACCGAGGGTTGCGATCCCGTTGCCGGTCCCGGTCCGGTACGGGCGCGACACTGAGGGTTGCGATCCGTTGCCGGGCACGAAAAAAAAGACAAAAAGACAAAAAAAAAAAAATATCCTTCTTTTGATTTTTTTTCAGTCGTTAAAAATGTGAAAGCTGTTTTTAGCTTGCATGCTGCACAAAAACAGAAAGTGAACAGATTTGACTCTTGGGCCATAGTTTGCCATCCCCTGGGTTAGACTATATTATCTCTGAGAATTAGCATCTGTCTTAGAGAAAGGATTATTTGTGTGTTTTCAATGATGCTAATTTTCTTTTTTTTTTTTTCCTTTTTGTCTTTTTTCGTGACCGGTAACGGGATCGCAACCCTCGGTGTTGTGCCCGCACCGCGCTCAACCAGTGAGCGGACCGGTCTCTATATGGGATCTGAACCCTCGGCGGGAGTGCCGCCACGCTCCCAAGCGCAGCACTCTACCGAGTGCGCCACCGGGCTGGCCCAATGATGCTAATTTTCTTTTGAATAAGAAATACATTCACAGGGTTAAAAAAATCAAAACAATGTAAAAAGTTATATATTGAGAAATCTCCCTCTCCATCTGTGCCTGCTTCATTTCTTGCCAGCCCCACTCCGTGTAAGTCACCATTTTTTATGAATTTCTTATGTGTTCTTCTGGGTTTGTGCAAATATTAGCAAAATGTCTTTACATGTGTATTTTCCTGTGTAAATGTGGCACCCCATTGATACTGTTCTCCCATCTGATCTTTCTGCTTGCCAGGATGTGCTGGAGATCTTTCTACACTGGAAAAGAGAGCTTTTCTCATTAAATGGATTTACTGGTTTCCTTTTTTGAGGTGGTACCATTATTTACTTAACTAATCCTCTCTACATAGCTGCTTGGATTATTTCCACCCAAATTCAGAACAATGCTGCAATGAACAAACTTGTTCATGCATCACTCTATCTGTGTGTTTGTGTCTGTGTGTGTGTTATGTCTGCATGTGTGCATGTGTATGAATCCATAGAGTAAATTTCCAAGAAGTGGGGCTGCTGAACTGAATGATAAATGCATTTATAATGTTGATAGTTATTGCTAATTTGCCCTCTGTGAGCATTTTGCCCTCTCGACAGCTACCCATGAGCATGCCAGCTTCCCACACAGCCTTGCCAGCAGAACAGGTTGTTGCACTTGCAGATCTGTGTCCATTATAACAGATGATAATGACATCTCTGTGGAGTTTTAATTTGTGTTTCTCTTGCTATGTGTGAGAGTGAACATGACCAGGACTACTTCCAGCCAATGAAGCATTCTTGTACAGAATTAGAAAAAGTTGCTCCTTCTAGAAAGATGAATTACAGAAAGGCACCTCCTCCGGTTGAACGCAGAGCTTGCTGGGCTGTGCCAGGGCTCCCACCTGTGGGAAGGTCAGCCCCCACCTGTGCCCCTTAGGCAGGGCAACTTCATGAAAGGATTCACACCCAGATGGTGATTATTAAAGAAAAGAGTGAGGCTGCAGATGGTTCATGCGGCAATCTCCCAGCAGAACCTTGGACAGCAGGAGGGGAAGTATGTCCAGGTGAGGGCAGGACCACTACAGAATTTGGGCAGCCCAGTGCAGTCATATATATTTCAAAGTAGCAGGACACCAGGTTTAAAGTTTATTAAGAATTTTCAGATGGCCACAGAAGGGTGTTAAATCAGGTGCAGTGCCCCTCAGGGCAGGGGGCCATGTGGGAAGGCAGGGGATGCACACGCAGGAAGCCAGTCCTGGGTGAGGGGAAAACACCCAAGGGTCCAGCTGGTGGCCAGCGTGACATCATCCACCTGTCCCCTCTACCAGACTCGCACTGCGGGAGAAGAGAATCCCCCACGGTGTGGATGACAGCTCCCTGAAGCATCCAGATCAGCTTTTCTGTTTCCTCCCATCAGGCCAGTAAAAGCTCCTCTTGCCCAAGGAAGGGGAGGAGGACATCTGGACTTCATGGTACTACTTAATAATGGCAGCTGTAGACATGCCAGACCCTGCGATGTGCATCCATCCTCATTTTAACTCTCAAACAAGGCCATGCAGGAAGCACCAATGTTATCTCCATTTAGGAGAGACAACTAAGGCTTAGGGAGGTGGGCTAGGGGGAGAGCACCCAGCCCGTCAGGCTCCAGAGCCTGTATCTTTAACCCCTACACTCTATTGCCCTGTGGCAGTGTGTTCTCGCACTAACAGTGCATAGGGCAGTGCACACACACACACACACACACAAACGCACACATGGTCTGCCAATGAATTGCTTTATTCAGAAGAGACCCCCTGCAGGGTACCTGCTACTGCTAAGCAGGAAGTTGCACTTGGAGGAGATCAGTGCAAGTGGGGACATCTCCAGCTGCCCAGAGAAGCAGGGGAAAGGGACCAGTCAGACATGCCCAAGCTGCGGGGACCTCATTCTGGGTGGGGATAGAGGGGCTCCTGCCTTGCCCCTAGGAGGGATGGGGGTGTTTTCTTCGTTGCCATGGAACTTGGCTAGGGTGGGGGAGCGTGGTAGAGAAGGAAACAACTTCGGATGGTGCAGCTTCCAGAGAAGAGGGGCCTCTCAGCAACGGGGGGCGCTCCCGCTGCACTGGAGTTTGGAATAGTGCTGGTACTCTTTATCGTAGGTGTCCAGGTTTCTAGCAAAACAGTTGGCGGCGTTTCTATCACATTCACACAGCTGACTCCTACAGTAGTCCTGGCTCGCTAAAATCACAAGAAAATAAACACCAGATGGGAGTTTGTTAATATTCTAGGGCTTCTTGGGGGAACTCTGGACGGGGGGAAATGCAGCCCCGTTCTCCAGAAGCTCCTAGCCTGGGACGAGCACCTACGCTCCAGATACTTGTGACTGGTGGGGAGACAGAACTCCTGCCCTTAGGAAGCACCCAGTCTGGTGGGGACGTGTAGCAGCCAAGCGCCGGGAGACTCTTAAAGGCGTCCCTGACAGCCCTCACCTCTTCCTTCTTACTAACACATGTGTTCGGGTGGGGAAGCCCCAGCCCCGGTGGCCTGGGGGTGGTTCATGATTGGTGCAAATCCCGGTGCAGCGGCAAGTGTCCCATCACTAGTGTAGATGCGGCCCACATGGCCGAGCAGAAGGCTGGGAACGGGTGGGTCCCGGATGACATGCTTGAGAAGCTGCCGCAGCCCTGGCCCTGCCCTCTTCCAGAATCCTCCCTGTGTGACCGTCAGACATCCCCTTCACCCAAGCCACTGTTACTTGGGACCTCGTTGCTTGTGATGGGAGGCCATGATGGGGACACATAATTTCTGATCTCACAGATCTAAGGCTATTTTAAAGAACTAAGGTCCATGCTCTCCCCAGACCCACCTGTGGATCAGCTCTCTGCGGATGCTAAGCAAACCCTTCCTGCTACCACCTCTCTCCTCCCCTTCAGAGCCAGACTTTCTCCACAATGTCGTTACACTTACTGTCTCTACTTCCCTTCCCACGTGGTCCCCCACCCACTGTAATCTGGCTTCCCCCAACTGCGTGGACACAGCTCCCTCTGAGGTACTCAGTGGCCTCCATGCAGAGGAGCCTGGTCTGTCCTTCCCCTGGTGGCCTCCTCTGTGAATGTGGCTGTCACCTCCTTGCACATTCCTTGACCACCTCGCTCAGTCCTCCTTCCTCTCTGTCCACCCTCCTCTGTCTACTCTCTGGGCCTTTACACACGAGATGGGAGAGTGTGTCCTGCTCTCAGTTCTCTGCTGCTGCTTGTGAGTCGGTGCCCCCGTCCAGACCCCCGACTGAGCTGCACAATTGCACATGCAGCTGCTGCTCTGATCTGAACAGAACTCCCCCCACACTCCACCAGGACCTCCCCCTGTGGTCTCCCCTTGGTTGTCCCATCCACACAGTCACACAGCCACTCAGCAGCTCCCATCCTCACTCTGCCCCCATCCATCCCCGTGCTCAGCTGAGTCTACCTCCCATGCATCTTGGCTTCCCCCTCCACCCCTTCCATCCTGACCACTGTCATTTCATGCCAAGCTGTTATTCTCTCCTGTCTGCATTATGGCAATGGTCTTCTCACTGTCCCCTTCCATCCTGCCCCATCCACCTTGCTCCAGAGGGAGTCCTCTGAATGCAAACCTGATCATGTCACTCCTGCCATAATAGCTGCCTGTTGCTTAAGGACAAACTCTCCAAACAGCATGGCCTGGAAGCCCAGAAGCATCCAGCTCCTTCCTGTGTCTCCAGCGTCGCTGCTCACCTCTCTCTCTCCTGCCCCATTTCCACTGGGGGCACGGGGTAGCTCCGTGCTCCCTTTGACCACACTGAGTCCTCTACTGGGAATTCCCCCATCCCCACCCTCCCCTTCCCCAACTGCACAGCCCTCAGGACTCAGCTTAGAGGTCACCGCTTCTGGAGCCTTCCTTCAGCCTCTCGCTGTGTTAAGGCCCAGTCTTTTTCTTTCACCCTATGTTTTGTTCTCATTTTCTTTACTTCCCACTGAACTGTGAGCTTCTCGAGGTGGGGACAATGTCCCTTTGTGTCTCTGTCTCCATTGCCCATAACAGTGCCCAGCACAGTGGGACAGAGGAAGACCAGATGGAGTTGTAGGCCTCTCTTACCACAGACGATGCTGCCCCCGCTGTGGCTAAACTTATAGCTCAGAAGTATGTTGTGACACCCGAGTTTCTCCAGATGTCTGTAGCAACAGTCATGGACAGCACAGCACCTGGGAGGAGGACGCACTGTTGGGGCTGCCTTTCCACAGCTCCAGGGGCCCTGGTGCCCTGTGGCCTCACCCCCTGGACACTGGGAAGAAACCCAGTGACTTGGAATAATCTAGGGCAGTGGTTCCAACATGCTGGTTGCTCATGCAGCTGGGATCTCCTGGAACTCTGTGCTGATGGGGCATCAGCACTGTCTTGGGATTAAAGTGAGTAGAGGGCAGGCAGGGCTGGGGTGGCCTCACCGATCCGTGGCATCTTTCGGGAATCCTCTGCCACCCAGACCGCAGTGGCAACCATAGAAGCCATAATCCAATATGAGTTTCTTTCCTGTTGCCAACCATATCATTTGACCAAAATTTCTCAAATTGCCAGAACTGTGAGCTTCTCGAGGTGGGGACAATGTCCCTTTGTGTCTCTGTCTCCATTGCCCATAACAGTGCCCAGCACAGTGGGACAGAGGAAGACCAGATGGAGTTGTAGGCCTCTCTTACCACAGACGATGCTGCCCCCGCTGTGGCTAAACTTATAGCTCAGAAGTATGTTGTGACACCCGAGTTTCTCCAGATGTCTGTAGCAACAGTCATGGACAGCACAGCACCTGGGAGGAGGACGCACTGTTGGGGCTGCCTTTCCACAGCTCCAGGGGCCCTGGTGCCCTGTGGCCTCACCCCCTGGACACTGGGAAGAAACCCAGTGACTTGGAATAATCTAGGGCAGTGGTTCCAACATGCTGGTTGCTCATGCAGCTGGGATCTCCTGGAACTCTGTGCTGATGGGGCATCAGCACTGTCTTGGGATTAAAGTGAGTAGAGGGCAGGCAGGGCTGGGGTGGCCTCACCGATCCGTGGCATCTTTCGGGAATCCTCTGCCACCCAGACCGCAGTGGCAACCATAGAAGCCATAATCCAATATGAGTTTCTTTCCTGTTGCCAACCATATCATTTGACCAAAATTTCTCAAATTGCCATGGGTCTGCAGTAGGCCTGGACAGAAATCAGGAAATCGTCTGGTGATGGGGCATGGGGCCCTGCGTCCTCCCCTCTGCTCCTCTCCCTCCCCCCATGGCTTCTGTCCTTCTCCCACTGAGAGAGGACTGCTGCAGTGGGAAGGGAAACTAGGGCTCAGGGGGGCTTCCCTCCCCCGACTGTGCCCCTGTGCTCAGAGATCAGGGTCAGCTCTTACCAAAGGCCATGATCGCTGCCAACAGCAGGAGGGTCTTCATGTTGAGAGTTCTGTGTGGGACAAATGCAGATGGATTGGTCTGGATTCCTCTTCCAGCTGGCCTCAGCTTCTGCCCTGGCCCCTGCCCTCCTGCTCACACTAGATAATGCTGGAGCACACAGACACGCTCTTCCATCCAGGCTAAGTCCAGGGGACTACCTCTGTCACATGCAGAGTACACAAGGTGTGACCTCCAACAATGCATGCGTGCGTGCACACAAACACACACACATACAGACACACACACGCGCCACCTCCTGACCCTTCCCAGCTCTGTGGGACAGTTTCACACACATGCAGGCCCTCAGAGCCATCAAGACACCCACAGGATTCACTAATGAGAGCAGCCACGATCCTTATCTGACGGAGAATTCCCAGAAGGTTGGAAATGTGTTGGTCCCAACAAACAGGGAGGTTCCTGAGGTCAGAGATCATGTCTCCCCATTCAACATATCTCGCATGTCCTGCACTGGATTAAAGGCTCAGGTATTCTACCCATGGAGTCTGATCCCCAATATTTTTCTGCAGAGCTAAAGCAGCACCTTGAACACTTATACATTGTTGATGGGATTGTAAATTAGCACAGCCATTATGGAAAACAGTATGGAGGTTTCTCAAACAACTAC